>NW_020837998.1:13532286-13713523 GCF_003676395.1 Aethalodelphis obliquidens
GGGCCTCTCACTGTTGTGGCCTCTCCCGTTGCGGAGCACAGGCCCCGGACGCGCAGGCCCAGCGGCCATGGCTCACGGGCCCAGCCACTCCGCGGCATGTGGGATCCTCCTGGACCGGGGCACGAACCCGTGTCCCCTGCATTGGCAGGTGGATTCTCAACCACTGCGCCACCAGGGAAGCCCCTGGGTACCTTTTTAAGGGAGAAGTTATGGGTTACTGTTCACAAGGCTATGATGAACATCTCTAGCTCTAACTACCTGATGTAAGAATCTCCAGGGCAGAGGCTGAGAAAGCCACCTAACTGTGCACTAAGCAACTATGGTCTAAACTGAGGAAAGGAACAAACAAATGCATCTCACTTACCTAGAAAGAGTGACTAGGAGAATTTCCCCAGGTCCTGATCCTGCTCTAGGGAGGCACTTCCATCCTTCCTGGTATACCAACATGTCCATACCACAGAACTAATAGAACTTACCATGGAAGAGCCACTTCGCATGCTGCTTCTGGCTAGCTTCTGACGATGCAACTTCACCAGGTGGTCAATGTCTTCTTCTTCTTCCTCTTCCTCTTCCTTGAAAAATAAATATAGATTCAGAGTTAATAAAAATAAGAAAAAGTTCAAAGATGAATATCCTTCCTTTAGTAGGGGCCATAATTGTTGATAAGCTCTGAGGTGTCATATGCACACATACATACTTATCTTTATGTTTCCCCATTTCAGGCTTCCAAACTATATTCCAACTACCCTTCTCAAATCACAAAATAATAAGATAAGAATATCTCTTTCTCATTTGACTGCCCCAACCCAGCCATCTCTTTACATTATATTCAAGATAAGTATTTATTTGAGCCCCCAACCATATATCAAGCAATGTTTAGAAAATAAAAGAGACAGTGAAAGATAGTCTTTTTCTTCAAGCAATTCAGCAACTAGATTTACTTTAGAAATTGAGGGGGATACTGAAAAAAAAAGAAATTGAGGGGGAAATCAAGATTCATGTTACCTTTTCCTAAAGAAACAGGTGAATTGAGAGTATCAGGCAGTAAAGTCAACTTTAGATATATAAAATTTCATATAGTGACCAAGTGAAATACAAGGGTACTTACCATATCCACACTGAGACCTGGGACAGATTTGCTTCTGTCTCCCAAGGAGCCACTTTCATGCCCCACATCTTCCGGGCGAAGATCAATCACAGATTTAGTGTACTCTGAGTGGAAGGCCGAAAACCAAATCAAAAGAAACCTACTCTTCTCCGTACGAATAACCCACCAAGTACTCAGAACTTCAATCTCAAAAGGCCATGAAGGGAAACCAGCTACCTGAAGGCCTGAGGATTTTTCTGGTGTTCTTCTTGAATATCATTTCACCCTCGTCCACAGATACCACATTTTGACCCCCAGGCTGAGCTTCCTAGGAAGAGGTAAGAGCAAGGAAATGGAAAAAGACAGTTGAGTAGGTGGAAGAGTGGAGTAAGGAAGAAGGCCCAGATTTTCACTAAACTATGACAAACTTAAAGGAAAGATTACTCTTAGGACTTAATCCTAGGAAATTGTACAAAACCTATTTTCTCACGTTTCAACCAAAACTTTAGAAAATGCTCCCAAGGGAATCTGAACTAAAATTTGTTTGAACTCTTGATTTAAATTCTTCCTGAGGAAGGTAAAAGAAAGAGAGAGAGACATACACAGACGAAGACAGACAAAAGAGAGACAGAGATCGACCAACCAATAAATAAAGCTTACCTTTTCTACTTGAGATTTGGGGGCAGACATCTTCTTCCATTCTGGAAAGAGGCCAGATTTATCCAGAGAGTCTCTCCTGGAGGCAGATACAGAAGCTATAATAAAATCACCTTCTCCCCTTCCCCTTTTGTCTAGGGACCCAAGCTCTATGGAAAGAGAGCCACTGGCTTGAGGCCATTGCAATAACCAAATCCAGAAGGTAAACTTCACATCTGATTTACTTTGAAGGAATGCAGATGATTAGATAAGCAACTCTGTACAAACACAAACACTCAAACCCCCAAGCCTAAGGGATAGCAGCATCCGTTGCTTCTGGTCCAGGAAGACTCCTCCAAGGTGCAGCAGCCTGTGGAAGTTAGCATGTTCCAGAAGGCTGTGCTCAGAGCCAACAGTAGGAGTGCTACTGGAAGACTTGTGGCAACGTCAGAGAAAATACTTCATTCGCCTTGCTGAGGACAGAAGTCAGGAACACTGAAGGCAGTGGATTCCCGCACCCTGGCGCTAGAGAACAAAATGGGAGCTCGGCTGAGCAAAGCAGCAGGGACTGGGGGCATCTCACCTGGACGTGCTATCCGAGTCAGCCATGTAGCTATCCACACTCTCACTCTCAGCCTCCAGGGCACTCTTTCCACTTTTCAGCTTGGGGACTTCAAATGGAACACTAGAATAAAAACCAAGAGCCAACACATAAAGGAAGTGGGCTCTCTTGCTGGGAGGCAGGCTTCCTTCCAACCTTTCACAATGGTAGCCCAAGTGATCTTTCTAAGAGCTGAGTATGCTTTTAAAACTGCTCAGTGGTTCCCCATTGCTCTTGGGATTGAGTTCAAACTCCTTAGCATGGCAAAAAAATCCTTATGAGTTGACCCCTGCTCACGTCTGCAGACTCATCTTTCACCCTCCACCTCTCCTTATACTTTACATTCCAGAATGATGAAGCTCTTTTGGTTCCCTGAATGTGCCAAAGCTCTTCTTCTTCCCTCTTTTCTCTGCCTGGGATGGCCACAATGGCCATTTTTCTTGTTTACTTGAAACTTCTGGCTAAATCTATTGCTTCTTCTGGTCTCTCCTTATATGTCAGTTCCTGGAGATCTCTCTGACCATGCCCCCACCCCAAGTCTGGATTAGTAACCTTCCTAATATGCTCCTAAAGCACCCTGATGCCTTGGTAGCAGTCATCATATGTGTAACTTTTTATGTCTTTTATATAAATTACTTAATTTGTTCAATAATTTAAACAAATGATTTGTTTAATGTCTTTCTCCTCCATTAGAGTAAGTTCCAGGAGATCAGTGACCACATATTCTGTTCACTGCTGCGTTCCCAATGCCTAGAAGAAAGACTAGCATAGAGTGGGCACTCAATTATTTTTTGACTGAATTTTTGACTAAATGCCCTCAGTGGGGCATAAAGTGTATACATAAATAAGCAGTATGCTTTGAAGATATTATTCAGAAGACCAGAATTCCTTTTCAGCTTAATGAAGGATGACCCTGGGCACTCAAAACAGCAGTCCTCATCTCTAAAGGGAAGGACACAATTCCTGGACCACTTACCTCAAGGAATTTGTGAGAACAAGAAAAGGAAAAAAAAATCATTCTTCCTTTAGTGTCTCAAGTAATTTCACTTGGCCTCCAGGATCCCACACTCTCCTGGTCCTCTGACCTCACTGGCTGCTCCTTCTCAATCTCCTTTGCTGGTCTCTCCTCACCTCCTAGACCTCTAATCTTTGGATTGTGTCCACGCTTATTCCTTGGGCTGCTTCTCTTCACTATCTAGAATTATCCCTAAATGATCTCATCTAGTCTCATGGCTTTAAATATGCTCTATAAACTAACAATTCCCAAATTTCTCTCTTACTCAAACGCCAGACTTCTATTTCCAACATCCTACTTGACATCTCTGCTGGGATGTCTCAAACACAGCAAGTCCAAAACCAAAGCCCTAATCCTCCCCCAAACCTGCTCTTCCCTCAATTTCATCAAATGGCAACTCTGTCCTTTCATTTCTCAGGTCAAAAATCTTAAGAATCACCCTTGACTCTGCTTGTTCTCTCAAAATACATATCCAATGTGTTAGCAAATCCTCTTGGCTCAGTCTTCAAAGTATATCTAGAATATGACCAGTTCTCTACCCCTCCACTGCCATTACCCTGGTCTAAACCACCATCACCTAGCTCCTGGATGGTTGCAGTAGCCTCTTAACTGAACTCCCTACTTCTGCCCTTGTCCTCATACAATCTATCCTCAACACAGCAGCCAAAATGAGTTTTTAAAATATAAATCCAGGTAATTCCCTGGTGGTCCAGTGGTTAGGACTCTGCGCTTCCACTGCTGGGGGCTTGGGGTCAATCCCTGGTCAGGGAACTAAGATCCTACAAGTCTTGCAATGCAGCCAAACATCAATCAATCATATATATATATATATATATATCTCCCCAATACAGAACTGAAAACACGTGTCCACACAAAAACTTGTACACAAATGTTCATAGCAGCATTATTCACAATAGCTAACAGGTGGAAACAGTCCAAATGTCCATCAACAGATGAACAGATAAAGGAAA
Source organism: Aethalodelphis obliquidens (assembly GCF_003676395.1). Taxonomy (NCBI): domain Eukaryota; kingdom Metazoa; phylum Chordata; class Mammalia; order Artiodactyla; family Delphinidae; genus Aethalodelphis; species Aethalodelphis obliquidens. Next base: position 13,536,597 of record NW_020837998.1, read on the forward strand.
TGTGGTACAGCCATATAATGAAATATTATTGACAATAAAAAGGAATGAAGTTCTGACACATGCTACAACATGGATGAACCTTGAAAATATTATGCTAAGTGAAATGCCAAACACAAATGGCCATATTCTGTATGATTCCATTTGCAGGAAATGTCCAGAATAGGCAAATCCATAGAGACAGAAAGCAGATTAGGGGCTGAGGGAAATGGAGAGTGACTGCTTAATGGGCACGGGGTTTCTTTTTGGAGTGATGAAAATGTTCTGAAATTAGACAGTGGTGATGGTTGCACAACATTCTGAAAGTACTAAAAGCTACTCAACTGTATACTTTAAAACTGTTAAAATGATTAATCTCATGTTATGTAAATTTTACCCCAATTTAAAAAAAGAAAAAATAATATCCTGTCACTCAGAGCCCTCCTTCTCACTCGGAGTAAAAGACAGAGTCCTTACAAGTGCCAACAATATCTTACATGATCTGCTTCTCACCTCACCTCTGTCTTTATCCCCTACCCTCCCCACTTGCTCACCAGTTCCAGATGACTCACACGTGCCAAACACAAACTCACCTTAGGGTCTTTATACCTGCTGCTTTCTCTGCCTAGAAAGTACCTCTTTCCCCCAGATACTCTAAGGGTTTGTGCCTCTTTGCTTCCTGTCTTCTCTCAAATGTCATCATATTATTAAGACTTTTCCCCTGCTGGCCTAGATAAAACAGCTTATATACACATATGCTTTCCTGGCACTCCTTCCCTTTAATCTACTTCATTTTTCTCCATAGCGCTTGTCAACATCTGATATACAATATATTTACCTGATTATTCCCTTATTGTCTGTGCCCCCCACTCCCAATCTAAGCTCCTCAAGCAAGGGACTTTGTTGTCTTCACCAGTGTATCCCACTGCCTAAAACAGTGCCTGGAAAATAGTAGGCATTCATAGACATTTATCAAATAAATGAAGGAACTAATAACAAATGAGCAAAGAATGAAGTAACCAAAATGTATAACGTCTTAGGCAGTAGAGACTAAACTTTCCAAGTTAACATAACATGATGTTTGAGATAGCTTTATGAAAACAGACAGCTGGGGTGGAAATCCTAAGGCATACCAGAGGTGAAACAGCGGTCATTTCTTGAGAGATGCATTAGCTTTATAGGTGAAGACACAGCAGGGAGTTTGATTTCATTTTTACTTTAGAACTATTCTTTTTCCCCATTTGCTGCAAAGAATAAAGAACCTAAAGCAGAACCATTCCTCTAGAGAGGTAGTTTAATAATGGCCCTTGGAGAGTGTTTCTGCTTGTATTTTTTCCCAAAGATTAATACGTACTGATCCAAAGCTGATACAAACCACCGTAAGGCAAAAAAGCAATTATTTGACATCTGTGCAGTAGAAAAATAGACTAAGAGACAGGAGTCCTGGGCTCTAACTATCTGTATGATCTCAGGTAAATCACTTATCCTGCTTTCTTTTCTGTAAAAATAAGGCGGTTGAATTAGATTATCTCTGAGGCTCCATAATTTTATGGAAAAGATCATTTATGGCCACTTAATCTGTTTCCATGTTTAGGATAAATAAGAGTCTTCTGAGCCCAATGAGACAAGAGGTCATAGACAGCCAGAAGCAATGGGCTTCAGAAATTACATTCTGACCAATGATGCCAGATGTATTAATCAGGTTCAGGAAATAAAAGCCATCCTTATCCGCAAAGGAAAAAGGGGGGCCTCATTACCTAAAACAGATGAGTCACCCACCCAAGGCTGTGTGGATAAAATCACAGTACATACATACAATGAAACACCATACAGAGAGCAAAAAGAATGAGGCAGACCCTTGGTGCTGACATGGAAAGATGTCAATGTTATATTTTTCTGTCATTTTTTCCCATTTGCACCTTGAGTTATAACTGACATAAATAAACTGCACATGTTTAAGTGTGCAGTTTGATGAGTTTTGACATATGTATACACTGGTGAAACCATCACCACAATTAAGCTATTGAATATATCTATCACTCCCCAAAGTTTCCTTGTGCCCCTTCATAATCCATCTCTCCTTCCTCATCCCATCTCCAAGTAAGTGCTGATCTGCTGTCACTGAAATTTAGCTTGCTTTTTCTAGAATTTTACATAAACAGAATCATACAGTATGTCCTCTTTTTTGTTTGGCTTCTTTCACTCAGCTTGATTATTTTGAGATTCATCCATGTTGTTACATGTATCAGGGGTCCATTCCTTTCCATTGCTGAGTAGTATTCCACTGTATAAACAAAGCACAGTTTATCCCTTCACCTGTTGATAGACACTGGGGTTGTGTCTAGGTTTGGGTGATCACAAATAAAGCCACTATGAACATTCATGTACAAGTCTTTGTATGGACATATTCTTTTATTTTTTTTCTAATACATTTTTAACACCTTTATTGGAGTATAATTGCTTTACAATGGTGTGTTAGTTTCTGCTTTATAAAAAAGTGAATCAGCTATACATATACATATATCCCCATATACCCTCCCTCTTGTGTTTCCCTCCCACCCTCCCTATCCCACTCCTCTAGGTGGTCACAAAGCACCGAGCTGCCCTCCCTATGCTATGTGGCTGCTTCCCAATAGCTATCGGTTTTACATTTGGTAGTGTATATATGTCCATGCCACTCTCTCACTTTGTCCCAGCTTACCCTTCTCCCTCCCCATGTCCTCAAGTCCATTCTCTACATCTGTGTCTTTATTCCTGTCCTGCCCCTAGGTTCTTCAAAACCTTTTTTTTTTTAGATTCCATATATACGTGTTAGCATACGGTATTTGTTTTTCTCTTTCTGACTTACTTCACTCTGTATGACAGTCTCTAGGTCCATCCACCTCACTACAAATAACAATTTCATTTTTTTATGGCTGAGTAAATATTCCATTGTATATATGTGCCACATCTTCTTTATCTATTCATCTGTTGATGGACACTTAGGTTGCTTCCATGTCCTGGCTATTGTAAATAGAGCTGCAATGAACATTGTGGTACATGACTCTTTTTGAATTATGGTTTTCTCTGGGTATATGCCCAGTAGTGGGATGGCTGGGTCGTATGGTAGCTCTATTTTTAGTTTTTTAAGGAACCCCTATACTGTTCTCCATAGTGGCTGTATCAATTTACATTTCCACCAACAGTGCAGGAGGGTTCCCTTTCCTCCACACCCTCTCCAGCATTTATTGTTTCTAGATTGTTTGATGATGGCCATTCTGACTGGTATGAGGTGATATCTCATTGTAGTTTTGATTTGCATTTCTCTAATGATTAATGATGTTGAACATTCTTTCATGTGTTTGTTGGCAATCTGTATATCTTCTAGGACATATTTTTTTGCTTCTCTTGAGTAAATACCTAGAAATTTAAAGGCTGACTCACAGGTAGGTGCACATTTAACTTAAGACACTACTAAACTGTTTTTCAAAGTGGCTGCACCATTGTACATTCCTACCAGCACTGTATGAGAATTCCAGTTGCTCTATATCCTCATCAAAAATTGGTATGGTCAGAGGAGCGGCTGGGCCCGTGAGCCATGGCTGCTGAGCCTGCGCCTCTGGAGCCTGTGCTCCGCATGGGAGAGGCCACAACAGTGAGAGGCCCGCGTACAGAAAAAAAAAAATTGGTATGGTCAGGGGATCGGATCAAGATGGTGGAGGAGTAGGAAGTGGAGCTCACCTCCTCCCACAAATACATCAAAAATACATCTACATGTGGAACGATTCTCACAGAACATCTACTGAACGCTGGCAGAAGACCTCAGACTTCGAAAAGGGCAAGAAAATCTCCATGTAATGGGGTAGGACAAAAGAAAAAAAAGAAAGAAAGGAATAGGGATGGGACCTGTGTCCCTGGGAAGGAGCTGCAAAAGAGGAAAGGTTTCCACACACTGGTAAGTCCTCTCACTGGTGGGGAGATGAAGCCAGGACAGATGGGGAGCTTCGGAGCCTTGGAGGAGAGTGAAACAACTGGTTTATGGAGGGCAAAGCGGAGAGAGACCTGCACAGAAGGTCAGTGCCACCATCTGGCACTCCCCAGCCTGAGACGCTCAGCCGCTGGGGCAGGTGGGGGTTGGGTGCTGAGCCTTGGGCGTCGGAGATCATATCCAGGGAGAGGACTGGGGTTGGCTGCGTGGAGACAGCCTGAGGGGGCTAAGATGTGGTGTGCCACAATCATGGGAATACAGGAATAAGCATGGGCCCGCCGGAGAGGCAAGGCGCCATTGTTGGGGGGTGTGCTAGGAGAGGGGTGAGCTCACCATAGGAGCTTCTTTCTCCGAGCACACACTCTCAAGCAGCAAGGCACTGCCTACACAAGCTCCAGGGGTGGGGGTGAGCCACCACTGCCGTCTCAGACCCCAGAGATGGGCACAGACTGCTGCCACCATCAAGGGTCCCAAGATTGAGTGCCAACCACTGCCCCCACCTCCCCAGGAAGGTGTGCAGCCCACTGCCACCAAGGGTCCCATGACCAGGCACCAGCCACTGCCCCCACTTCCCCGGGAGTGCGTAAGACCCGCCACTGCCAAGGGTTCTGTGACCAGTCACCAACCTCTGCCCCCCCACCCCTGCCATCTCCCCTGGAGCATGCACAGCCAACACACGCTGAGGAAAGAGATGGCAAACAACCAAACCAAAATCAGCCCTCACACCAAAAAAATTTTAAACCCAAACGACTTATGCAGGAACACTCCTGCATATAAATAGCCCTCCAAGAGATAACTGTTTCTCCTAAACTCACAGGGTAAGAGAAATACAAGCAAAATGAAGAAGCAGAGGAACCATTCCCAGTTAAAAGACCAAGAAAATTGTCCTGAAAGAACAAACAATGAAACAGACCACTTCAGTTTAATAGACATGGATTTCAAATAGGAGATAATGAAAATACTAAAGGAATTAAGAAAGGCTATTGACAGAAATGCAGATTACTATAAAAAGGAACGAATTAGAAAATTCATTTGCCGAGACAAAAGCTGAGCTAAAGGCAATGAACAGCAGAATGAATAATGCAGAGGAAAGAATAAGTGATCTGGAAGATAGAATAATGGAAATTAACCAATCAAAACAGCAGGCAGAAAGCCAAATGAAAAAGAAAAAAGTGAAAGCAATATAAGAGACCTACGGGATAATATAAAGCATGCCAATCTATGCATAATGGGGATTCCAGAAGGAAAAGAAAGAGAAAAGGGGATTGAAAATGTATTTGAAGGGGACTTCCCTGGTGGCGCAGTGGTTAAGAATCCGCCTGCCAATGCAGGGGACACGGGTTCGAGCCCTGGTCTGGGAAGATCCCACATGCCGTGGAGCAACCAAGCCCGTGCACCACAACTACTGAGCCTGCACGCCACAACTACTGAAGCCCACACACCTAGAGCCCATGCTCCACAACAAGAGAAGCCACCACAATGAGAATCCCACGCACCGCAACGAAGAGTAGCCCCGCTCGCTGCAACTAGAGAAAGCCTGCGTGCAGCAACAAAGACCCAATGCAGCCAAAAATAAATAAATAACTAAATTTAAAAGAAAAAAGAAAGGAAATGTATTTGAAGAAATTATGGCTGAAAACTTCCCAAACCTAAGAATGAAACAGATATCCAGATACAAGAAGTAGAGGGTCCCAAACAAGATGATCCCAAAGAGACCTACGCTAAGACATATTATAATAAAATGGAAAAAGTTAAAGAGAGGATTCTAAAGGCAACAAGAGAAAAATAGAGTTAATTACAAGAGAACCCCCATAAGGCTATCAGCTGATTTCTCTACAGAAATGCTGCAGGACAGGAGGGAATGGCAAAATATATTCAAAGTCTTGAAAGAGAAAAATCTGCAACCTAGAATGCTCTACCCAGCAAGATTATCATTTAGAATGGGAGGAGAAATAAAGAATTTCTCAGACAAGCAAAAACTAAAAGAATACAGCAATACTAAAGCTATCCTAAAAGAAATATTGAAAGGTCTTCACTAAATTGAAAAGAAGCAAGAAGATATAGGAAGGAGGAAATCACAATTGGAAAGTAAATCACTTAAATTAGCCAGTATACAGATCAAAAAGAGAAAAAAAAACCTATTTGTGCAAGCAATGATAAACACAAGGAACAGCAAAAGGATAAACACGAAGATATAAAAGAGGACGTCAAAATCATAAAATGTGGGGAAGGAGAGTAAGAAAATGTAGATTCTTTTTTTTCAGAATGTGTTTGAGCCTATATGTCTATCAGTCAAAAGCAAGCAGATATAGGTAGAGGTTAACATACTTGAAAAACAGGGCAACCACAAATCAAAAATATACAACAGATTCACAAAAAACAAAAAGAAGAGAACACAAGCATAAAATAAAAGGAAATTATCAAGCCACAAAAAGAAAAAGACAGGAACAAAGAAGAAACATAGAGTCAACTGGAAAACAAGGTTTTAAATGGCAATAAATACATACATATCTGTAATTACCTAAAATGTCAATGGACTGAATGCTCCAATCAAAAGACATAGAGTGGCAGCCTGGATACAAAAAAACAAGAGCCTACAATATGCTGCCTACAAGAGACCCACCTTAGGGCAAAGGACACACACAGGCTGAAAGTGAGGGGATGGAAAAAGTTATTTCATGTAAATGGAAATGACAAGAAAGCAGGAGTTGCAATACTCATATCAGACAAAATAGACTTTTAAACAAAGGCCATAAAGAAAGATAAAGAAGGACACTATATAATGGTAAAAGGATCAATACAAGAAGAGAATTTTACACTTATCAACATACATGCACCTAATACAGGAGAACCCAAACACATAAAACAAACACTAACAGACATTAAGGGAGAAACTGACGGGAATATAATAATAGTAGGAAACTTTAACACCACACTCAATGGGCAGATCTTCTGGACAAAAAATCAGTAAGGCAAGAGAGATCCTAAATGATACAATAGAACAGTTAGACTTAACTGATATTTTCAGGATATTACATCTAAAAAAAACCCAGAATACACATTCTTTTCAACTGCACATGGAACATTGTCTAGGATTGACCACATACTAGGGCACAAAACTAACCTCAACAAATTTAAGAGTATAGAAATTATTTCAAGAATCTTCTCTGACCACAATGGCATGAAACTAGAAATAAACCACAGGAAAAGAAATGACAGAAAAATGATTACACAGAGACTAAACAACATGCTACTAAAAAACCAATGGGTCAACAAGGAAATCAAAATGGAAATTAAAAAATACTTTAAGAAAACAACAAATGAAAACACAACCATACAAAATCTATGGGATGCAGCAATAGCAGTTCTTAGAGGGAAGTTCATAGCAATACAGGTCTTCCTAAAAAAACAAGGAAAATCTCAAATAAACAACCTAACATACCACCTAAAGAAATTAGAAAAAAAGAACAAACAAAACCTGAAGTTAGCAGAAGGAAGGAAGTAATAAAGATCAGGAAGGATATAAACAAGAAACAGATTTTAAAAGACAATAGAAAAAGTAAATAAAACCAAGAGCTGGTTCTTTGAAAGGGTAAACAAAATTGACAAACCTCTGGCCAGGCTCACCAAGAAGAAAAGAGAGAGAACCCAAATAAACAAAATCACAAATGAAAAAGGAGAAATCTCAATCGATACTGCAGAAATACAAAAAAAAAAAAAACATAAGAGAAAACTATGAACAATTTTATGACAACAAATTTGACAACCTAGAAGAAACAGACAACTTTCTAGAAACATAAAGCCCACCAAACTGATCACTAGAAGTGAAATAGAATCTGTAATTTAAAAAAACTCCCTACAGAGAACACAAGGCGTGCCTCAGGGTGTTGCAACGTCATGCTGGCCTCTGCTGCCACAGGCTTGCCCCACATTCCGTACCCCTCCGTCCCCCCAGCCTGAGTGAGCCAGAGCCCCCTAATCAGCTGCTCCTTTAACCCCATCCTGTCTGACCGAACAGCAAACGTGCTCAGGTGACCTACATGCAGAGGTGGGGCCAAATCCAAAGGTGAACCCCAGGAGCTGTGCAAACAAAGAAGAGAAAGGGAAATTTCTCCCAGCAGCCTCAGGAGCAGCAGATTAAATCTCCACAATCAACTTGATGTACCCTGCAACTCTGGAATACCTAAATAGACGAATCATCCCAAAATTGAGGTGGTGGACTTTGGGAGCAACTGTAGACTTGGGGTTTGCTTTCTGCATCTAATTTGTTTCTGGTTTTATGTTGATCGTAGTTTAGTATTTAGAGTTTATTATCACTGGAAGGTTTGTTTATTGATTTGATTGCTCTCTTCCTCTTTTTTTATATATATAGATAAATATTCTTTTCTCCTTTTTATCTTTTTGTGAGTGTGCATGTGTATGCTTCCTTGTGTGATTTTGTCTGTATAGCTTTGCTTTTACCATTTGTCCCAGGGTTCTGTCCATTTCTTTTTTTTTTTTTTAATATAGTTTTAGCGATTCTTATCATTGGTAGATTTGTTTTTTGGTTTGGTTGCTCTCTTCTTTCTTTCTTTTTTTTTTTTTTTTACTACTTTTTAGTTTTTCATAATTTTTTTTATTTTAATAACTTTATTTTATCTAATTATTTTTTTCTTTCTTTCTTTTTTTTCTCCCTTTTCTTCTGAGCCGTGTGGCTGACAGGGTCTTGGTGCTCCAGTCAGGTGTCGGGCCTATGCCTCTGAAGTGGGAGAGCCGAGTTCAGGACACTGGTCCACCAGAGACCTCCCAGCTCCATGTAATATCAAACGGCAAAAGCTGTCCCAGAGATCACCACCTCAATGCTAAGACACAGCTCCACTCAACGATCAGCAAGCTACAGTGCTGGACAACCTATGCCAAACAACTAGCAAGACAGGAACACAACCCCACGCATAAGCAGAGAGGCTGACTAAAATCATTATAAGGTCAAAGACACCCCAAAACACACCACCGGATGCGCTCCTGCATACCAGAAAGACAAGATCCAGTCTCATCCACCAGAACACAGGCACCACTCCCCTCCACCAGAACCCTATACACCCCACTGAACCAACCTTACTCACTGGGGGCAGACACCAAAAGCAACAGGAACTACGAACCTGCAGCCTGCGAATAGGAGACCCCAACACAGTAAGTTAAGCAAAATGAGAAGACAGAGAAACACACAGCAGATGAAGGAGCAAGGTAAAAACCCACCAGATAGGGGGTTCCCTAGTGCTGCAGTGGTTGAGAGTCCGCCTGCCGATGAAGGGGACGTGGGTTCGTGCCTGGTCTGGGAGGATACCACATGCCGCAAAGCGGCTGGGCCCGTGAGCCATGGCCGCTGAGCCTGCGTGTGCGGAGCCTGTGCTCTGCAACGGGAGAGGCCACAACACCGAGAGACCCACGTACCGCAAAAAAAAAAAACACACCAGACCAAACAAATACTTACAAGAATTAAAAACCAAACAAACAATGATGAACAACACAATAAATGAAATTTAAAATTCTCTAGAAGGAATCAATAGCAGAATAACTAGGCAGAAGAATGGATAAGTGACCTGGAAGATAAAATAGTGGAAGTATCTACTGCAGAGCAGAATAAAGAAAAATGAATGAAAAGAACTGAGGACAGTCTCAGAGACCTCTGGGACAACATTAAACGCACCAACATTAGAATTATAGGGGTCCCAGAAGAAGAAGAGAGAAAGAAAGGGACTGAGAAAATATTTGAAGAGATTACAGTTGATAAATTCCCTAATATGGGAAAGGAAATAGTTAATCAAGTCCAGGAAGCACAGAGAGTCCCATACAGGAAAAATCCAAGAAACAAGCCAAGACACATTAATCAAACTATCAAAAATTAAATACAAAGAAAAAATATTAAAAGCAGCAAGGGAAAAACAACAAATAACATACAAGGGAATCCCCATAAGATTAACAGCTAATCTTTCACCAGAAAATCTTCAACACAGAAGAGAGTGGCAGGACATATTTAAAGTGATGAAAGAGAAAAACCTACAACCAACATTACTCTACCCAGCAAGGATCTCATTCAGATTCAATGGAGAAATTAAAACCTTTAGAGACAAGCAAAAGCTAAGAGAATTCAGCACCACCAAACCGGCTTTACAACAAATGCTAAAGGAACTTCTTTAGGCAGGAAACACAAGAGAAGGTAAAGACCTACAATAACAAACCCAAAATAATTAAGAAAATGGTAATAGGAACATACATATCGATAACTACCTTAAATGTAAATGGATTAAATGCTCCAACCAAAGGACACAGACTGGCTGAATGGATATAAAAATAAGACCCATATACATGCTGTCTACAAAAGACCCACTTCAGACCTAGGGACTCATACAGACTGACAGTGAGGGGATAGAAAAAGATATTCCATGCAAATGGAAATCAAATTGAAGCTGGAGTAGCAATTCTCATATTAGACAAAATAGACTTTAAAATAAAGACTATTACAAGAGACAAAGAAAGACACTACATAGTGATCAAGGGATAAATCCAAGAATAAGATATAAAAATTATAAATATTTATGCACTCAACACAGGATCACCTCAATACATAAGCCAAATGCTAACAGCCATAAAAGGGGAAATCGACAGTAACACAATCATAGTAGGGGACTTTAATGCCCTACTTTCACCAATGGATAGATCATCCAAAATGAAAATAGGTAAGAAAGTACAAGCTTTAAATGATGCACTAAACAAGATGGACTTAATTGATATTTATAGGATATTCCATCCAAAAACGACAGAATACACTTCCTTCTCAAGTGCTCATGGAACATTCTCCTGGATAGATCAGATCTTGGGTCACAAATCAACCCTTGGTAAATTTAAGAAAATTGAAATTGTATCAAGTATCTTTTCCAACCACAATGCTATGAGACTAGATATAAATTACAGGAAAAAATCTGTAAAAAATACAAACACAGGGAGGCTAAACCATACACTACTAAATAACCAAGAGATCACTGAAGAAATCAAAGAGGAAATCAAATAATACCTAGCAACAAATGACAATGAAAACATGACGACCCTAAACCTATGTGATGCAGCAAAAGTAGTTGTAAGAGAGAAGTTTAAAGCAATAAAATCCTACTTCAAGAAACAAGAAACATCTCAAATAAACAACCTAACCTTACACTTAAAGCAATTAGAGAGAGAAGAACAAAAAAACCCAAAGTTTGGCCATTAGCCAGGCTCTTCAAGAAAAAATGGGAGAAGACTCAAATAAACAGATTTAGAAATGAAAAAGGAGAAATAACAACTGACACTGCAGAAATACAAAGGATCATGAGAGATTACTACAAGCAACTATATGCCAATAAAATGAACAACCTGGAAGAAATGGACACATTCTTAGAAAAGCACAACCTGCTGAGACTGAACCAGGAAGAAATGGAAAATATAAACAGAACAATCACAGGCACTGAAATTGAAACAGTGATTAAAAATCTTCCAATAAACAAAAGCCCAGGACTAGACGGCTTCACAGGCGAATTCTATCAAACGTTTAGAGAAGACCTAACACCTATCCTCCTCAAGCTCTTCCAAAATATAGCAAAGGGAGGAACACTCCCAAACTCATTCTACGAGGCCACCATCACCCTGATACCAAAACCAGAGAAGGATGTCACAAAGAAAGAAAACTACAGACCAATATCACTGATGAACATAGATGCAAAAATCCTCAACAAAATACTAGCAAACAGAATCCAACAGCACATTAAAAGGATCATACACCATGATCAAGTGGGGTTTATTCCAAGAATGCAAGGATTCTTCAATATACACAAATCAATCTATGTGATAAACCACATTAACAAACTGAAGGAGAAAAACCATATGATCATCTCAATAGATGCAGGAAAAGCTTTCAACAAAATTCAACACCCACTTATGACAAAAACCCTCCAGAAAGTAGGCATAGAGGGAACTTACCTGAACTTCATAAAGGCTACATATGACAAACCCACAGCCAACATCATTCTCAGTGGGGAAAAACTGAAACCATTTCCTCTAAGATCAGGAACAAGACAAGGTTGTCCACTCTCACCACTATTATTCAACATAGTTTTGGAAGTTTTAGCCACAGGAATCAGAGAAGAAAAAGAATGAAAAGGAGTCCAAATCAGAAAAGAAGAAGTAAAGCTGTCACTGTTTGCAGATGGTATGATAGTATACATGGAATCCTGAAGATGCTACCAGAAAACTACTAGAGCTAATCAATGAATTTGGTAAAGTAGCAGGATACAAAATTAATGCGCATAAATCTCTTGCATTCCTATACACTAATGATAAATAATCTGATAGAGAAATTAAGGAATCACTCCCATTTACCACTGCAACAAAAAGAATAAAATGCCTAGGAATAAACCTACCTAAGGAGACAAAAGATCTGTATGCAGAAAACTATTAAGACACTGATGAAAGAAATTAAAGATGACACAAACAGATGGGGTGATATACCATGTTCTTGGACTGGAAGAATCAACATTGTGAAAATGGGTATACTACCCAAACTAATCTAAAGATTCAATGAAATCCCTATAAAACTACCAATGGCAGTTTTCATAGAACTAGAACAAGAGTTTTCACAATTTGTATAGAAACACAAAAGACCGCAAATAGCCAAAGCAATCTTGAGAAAGAAAAATGGAGCTGGAGGAATCAGGCTCCCTGACTTCGGACTATACTACAAAGCTACAGTAATCAAGACAGTATGGTACTGGCACAAAGACCGAAATATAGATCAGTGGAACAGGATAGAAAGCCCAGAGATAAACCCACGCACATATGGTCACCTTATCTTTAATAAAGGAGGCAGGAATATACAATGGAGAAAAGACAGCCTCTTCAAAAAGTGATGCTGGGAAAACTGGACAGCTACAAGTAAAAGAATGAAATTAGAACACTCCCTAACACCATACATAAAAATAAACTCAAAATCAATTAAAGACCGGGCTTCCCTAGTGGTGCAATGGTTGAGAGTCTGCCTGCCGATGCAGGTGACATAGGTTCGTGCCCAGGTCCAGGAAGATCCCACATGCCGTGGAGCAGCTGGGCCCGTGAGTCATGGCCACTGTGCCTGTGCGTCTGGAGCCTGTGCTCTGTAACGGGAGAGGCCAAAACAGTGAGGGGCCCCCGTACCGAAAAAAAAAAAAAAAAAAATCAATTAAAGGCCTTAATGTAAGGCCAGACACTATGAAACTCTTAGAGGAAAACACAGGCAGAACACTCTATGACATAAATCACAGCAAGATCCTTTTTGACCCACTTCCTCGAGAAAAACAAAAATAAACAAATGGGACCTAATGAAACTTAAAAGCTTTTGCACAGTAAAGGAAACCATAAACAAGATGAAAAGGCAACCCTCAGATGGGAGAAAATATTTGCAAATGAAGCAACTGACAAAGGATTAATCTCCAAAACTTACAAGTAGCTCATGCAACTCAATATCAAAAAAACAAACAACCCAATCCAAAAATGGGCAGAAGACCTAAATAGACATTTCTCCAAAGAAGATATACAGATTGCCAACATACCACATGAAAGAATACTCAACATCACTAATCATTAGAGAAATGCAAATCAAAACTACAATGAGGTATCACCTCACACCAGTCACAATGGCCATCATCAAACAATCTACAAACAATAAATTCTGGAGAGGGTGTGGAGAAAAGGGAACTCTCTTGCACTGCTGGTAGGAATGTAAATTGATACAGCCACTATGGAGAACAGTGTGGAGGTTCCTTAAAAAACTAAAAATAGAACTACCATATGACCCAGCAATCCCACTACTTGACATATACCCCAAGAAAACCATAATTCAAAAAGAGTCATGTATCACAATGTTCATTGCAATTCTATTTACAATAGCCAGGACATGGAAGCAACATAAGTGTCCATCGACAGATGAATGGATAAAGAAGATGTGGCACATATATACAATGGAATATTACTCAGCCATAAAAAGAAAGGCAATTGAGTTATTTGTAGTGAGGTGGATGGACCTAGAGTCTGTCATACAGAGTGAAGTAAGTCAGAAAGAGAAAAACAAATACCATATGCTAACACATATATAGGGGATCTAAAAAAAAAATGCTTCTGAAGATCCTAGGGGCAGGACAGGAATAAAGACGCAGATGTAGAGAATGGACTTGAGGACACGGGGAGTGGGAAGGGTAAGCTGGGACAAAGTGATAGGGTGGCATGGACATATATACACTACCAAATGTAAAACCAATAACTAGTGGGAAGCAGCTGCATAGCACAGGGAGATCAGCTCCGTGCTTTGTGACCACCTAGAGGGGTGGGATAGGGAGAGTGGGAGGGAGACGCAAGAGGGAGGAGATATCGGGATATATGTATATGTATAGCTGATTCACTTTGTTATAAAGCAGAAACTAACACACCATTGTAAAGCAATTATACTCCAATAAAGATGTTAAAAAAAACCTCCCTACAAACAGAAGTCTAGAACCAGATGGCTTCACAAGCGGATTCTAGCCAACACACAAAGCAGAACTTATACTGATTCTTCTCAAACTCTTCCAAAAGACTGAAGAGGAGGGATCACTCCCAAAGACATTCTGTGAAGCCACCATCACTCTGATACCAAAACCAGACAAAGATACCATGAAAAAAAGAAAATTATAGGCCAATACCTTTGATGAATATAGATGCAAAACTTCTCAACAAAGTATTAGCAAACTGAATCCAACTATACGTTAAAAAATATCATACACCACGACCAATGGGATTCATCCCAAGTTCACAAGGATGGTTCAACATACGCAAAACAATCGATTTAATACACCGCATAAACAAAAGAAAAGTCAAAAACCACATGATCCTCTCAGTAGATGCAGAAAAAGCCAAAATTCAACATCCATTGATGATAAAAACTCTTACCAAAATGGGTATAGAGGGAACATATCTCAACATAATGAAAGCCATTTATGACAATCCCACAGCCATTGTAATAGTCAATGGTGAGAAGCTGAAAGCCTTCGTGCTCAACTCTGGAACAAGACAAGTATGCCCACTCTCACCTCCTCTATTCAACATAGTATTGGAAGTCCTAGTCACAGACAAGAAAAAGAGATAAAAGGTATACATATTGGAAGGGAAGAGGAAAAATTGACACTATATGCAGATGACATGATACTATACATAGAAAACCCTAAGGACTCCACACAAAAACTATTAGATCTAATAAATGAGTTCAGCAAAGTAGCAGGATACAAAATTGACACCCAGAATCAATTGCATCTTTACAATGACAATGAAATATCAGAAAGAGAATGTAAAAATAAATACCTTCTAGAATTGCACCAAAATAAAATACCTACGAATAAACCTGACCAAGGAGATGAAAGACTTATATGCTGAGAACTATAAAACATTAATAAAGGAAATTAAAGAGGATTCAAAGAAATAGAAAGATACCCCATGCTCTTGGATTGGAAGATTTAATATTCTCGAAATGGCAATACTACCCAAAGCAATCTACAGATTTAATGCAATCCCTATCAAATTACCCATGACATTTTTCACAGAACTAGAACAAATAATCCAAAAATTTACATGGAACCATAAAAGGCCCAGAACTGCCAAAGTCATTCTGAGGGGAAAAAAACACCTGTCTGCAGGTGACATAACTCTCACAGACTTCATAAAATACTACAAAGCTACAGTGATCAAAACAGTGTGGTACAGGCTTCCCTGGTGGCGCAGTGGTTGAGAGTCCGCCTGCCGATGCAGGGGGACGCAGGTTCATGCCCCGGTCCGGGAGGATCCCACGTGCCGCGGAGCGGCTGGGCCCATGAGCCATGGCCGCTGAGCCTGCGCGTCCGGAGCCTGTGCTCCGCAACGGGAGAGGCCACAGCAGTGAGAGGCCCGCATACCGGAAAAAAAAAAAAAAAAAACAGTGTGGTATTGGTACCAAAAGAGACATATGGATCAATGGAACAGCCAAGAAATAAACCTACACACCTACAGTCAATCTTTGACAAAGGAGGCAAGAATCTAAAATAGTAAAAAGACAGTCTCTTTAGCAAGTCATGCTGGGAAAGTTGGACAGCTGCATATAAATCAATGACATTAGAACACACCTTCACACCATGCACAAAAATAAACTCAAAATGGTTTAAAGACTTACATATAAGACATGACACCATAAAACTAGAAGAGAACCTAAGCAAAACATTCTCAGACATAAACTGTAGTAATATTTTCTTAGGTCAGTCTCCCAAGGCAATAGACATAAAAACAAAAATAAACAAATGGGACCTAATCAAACTTACAAGCTTTTGCACAGCAAATGAAACTATAAACAAAACGAAAAGACTAGAAAAGACTAGAATTGACTAGAAAAGACTAGAAAAGACTAGAATTCTAGAAAAACGAATGGGAGAAAATATTTGCAAATGATGCAACCAGCAAGGGCTTAATCTCCAAAATATACAAACAGCTCATACAACTCAACAACAAAAAAACAAACCACCCAATTGAAAAATGGGCAGAAGACTTTAACAGACATTTCTCCAAAGAAGACATGCAGATGGCCAACAGGCACATGAAAAGATGCTCAACATCACTGATTAGAGAAATGCAAATCAAAACTATAATGAGGTACCACCTCATACTGGCCATCATCAAAAAGTCTACAAGTAACAAATGATGGAGAGGGTGTGGAGAAAAGCGAATCCTCCTACACTGTTGGTGGGAATGTAAATTGGTACAGCCACTATGCAAAACAGTATCGATGTTCCTCAGAAAACTACAAGTAGAGTTACCATATGATCTAGCAATCCCACTCCTGGGCATATACTCAGACAAATCTATAATTCAAAAAGATACATGCAACCCTGTGTTCAAAGCAGCACTATTCACAATAACCAAGACATAGAAACAACCTAAATGTCCATTGACAGATGAATGGATAAAGAAGATATGGTACACACATACAATGGAATACTACTCAGCCACAAAAAAGAATGAAATAATGCCATTTGCAGCAACATAGATGCAACTAGAGATTATCTTACTAAGTGAAGTCAGAAAGAGAAAGACAAATACCATATGATACCACTTATATGTGGAATCTAAACTATGGTACAAATGAACCTAGCTACAAAACAGAAATAGACTCACAGACATAGAGAACAGACTTGTGGTTGCCAAGGGGGATAGGAGGAGGGAGAGGGATGGACAGGGAGTTTGGGGTTAATAGATGCAAACTATTACTTTTAGAATGGATAACAACAAGGTCCTACTGTATAGCACAGGGAACTATATCCAATCTCCTGGGATAATTCATAATGGAAAAAATATTTGAAAAGAATGTATATATGTGCATAACTGAGTCACTTTGCTGTACAGCAGAAATTAGCACAAGACTGTAAATTGACTATACTTCAATAAAAAATTTAAATTAACAAAAACTGTTATAGTCAGTCTTTATAATTTTAGCCATTCTAGTGGGTACACAGTAGCATCGTATGATTTTAATTTGCATTTCCCTAATGACTAATGATGTTGAGCATCTTTTCATGTGTTTATTTGATATCTGTATATTATCTTTGGTAAAATGTTCAAATCTTTTGCCCATTTTCCATATTATCTGTATTCTTGAGTTTTTTAAATTCTGTCTCATTTTTTCACTTAACATGTATACAGTACGATCCTTTTGTAAAAAGAAATTAAAACTTGAAAAATCCAACCCATATTTGTACATTTAGACAGTCTGGTAGTCCATATATCAAAATTATTAATGACTGGTAACAAGAACTGTCTGGGGCAGAGGAAGTGAGGTTACTGGGGACTCATTTGATATATTTCTATATTGCTTTTCATCAATCATATAAAACATGATAAAGTCATTTCTCTTTGGCCAAGAGAAAGTTAGGGGAAAAAAACACAAATAAAAAGTCAAAAATTCAGCAGCAGCAGCCAAATGAGGAAAGGAATAAAGACTCAAGTCATAAAGTTGAAAAAGTCATGGCTAAGAAAACAGAAGAAAGATCTAGCTCAGCAAAACTTCCAATGTGGAGATGTACAGATTAAGTGAGCAGGCAGTCCTGGGGTAAGACAAGGAAAACAAAAGTCCTCAATATTTGTAGCCCCAGGTATCACTGGGAGACCCCAGCAGAGGCAGACAAGCCTGCTGGGGGAAATCATCTTTCAGGGTCACTGGTATGAACTAGAGGATGCATCCAGAGCTGGACTGAGTAAGCCCAGACATTTAAGAGAATTTCAGGAGACTGAAACCCAGGATCCTCAAGTTGTCTTTTGCCCCTCCCCTCGGGTTACAGAAAAGAAGTATATAGAAAGCAATTTCTTTTTTTCCCAAGTATTGTATTTTATTTTATTTACTTTTTATTGAAGTATAGTTGATTTACAATGTTTCAGGTGTATAGCAAAGTGATTCACAGTTATATGCATATATATATATATTCTTTTTCAGATTTTTTTCCATTATGGGTTATTACAAGATATTGAATATAGTTCCCTGTGCTATACAGTAGGTCCTTGTTGTTTATCTGTTTTATATATAGTAGTGTATATCTGCTAATCCCAAATTCCCAGTTTATCCCTCCCTACCCCTTTCCCCTTTGGTAACCATAAATTTGTTTCCTATGTCTGTAAGTCTATTTCTGTTTTGTAAATAAGTTTATTTGTATCATATTCTAGATTCCATACATAAGTGATATCATATGGTATTTGTCTTTCTCTGTCTGACTTACTTCACTTAGTATGATAATCTCTAAGTCCATCCATGTTGCTCCAAATGGCATTCTCTTTCTTTTTATGGCTGAGTAGTATTCCATTGTATATATGTACCACATCTTCTTTGTCCATTCATCTGTTGATGGACACTTAAATTGCTTCCATGTCTTGACTATAATGCTGCTATGAACCTCGGGGGTGCATGTATCTTTTCGAATTAGAGTTTTTGTCTTTTCTATATATATGCCCAAGAGTGGGATTGTTGGATCATATGGCAACTCCATTTTTAGTTTTTTAAGGAACCTCCATACTATTTTGCATAGTGGCTGCACCAATTTACATTCCCACCAACAGCGTAGGAGGGTTCTCTTTGATCCACACCCTCTCCAGCATTTATCATTTGTAGACTTTTTGATGATGGCCATTCTGACCAGTGTGAGGTGGTACCGTATTATCATTTTGATTTGTTTTTTTCTAGTAATTAGCAATGCTGAGCATCTTTTCATGTGCCTGTTGGCCATCTGTATGTCTTCTTTGGAGAAATGTCTATTAAAAGTCTTCTGCCCATTTTTTGTTTGGGTTGTTTGGTTTTTTGATATTGAGTTGTATGAGCTGTTTGTTTAGTTTGGAAATTAATCCCTTGTCAGTCACATCATTTGCAAATATTTTCTCCCATTTTGTAGGTTGTCTTTTCATTTTGTTTATGATTTCCTTTGCTGTGCAAAAGCTTTCAAGTTTAAGTAGGTCCCATCTGTTTATTTTTGCTTTTGTTTCCATTACTCTAAGAGACAGGTCCAAAAAAATACTGCTGCGGTTTACATCAAAGAGTGTCCTGCCTATGTCTTCCTCTAGGAGTTTTACAGTATCTGTTCTTATAGTTAGGTCTTTAATCCATTTTGAGTTTATTTTTGTATATGGTGTTAGAGAATGTTCTAATTTCACTCTTTTACATGTAACTGTCCAGTTTTCCCCACACCACTGACTGAAGAGACTGTCTTTTCTCCATTGTATATTCTTGACTCTTTTGTCATAGATTAATTGACCATAAGTGTGTGGGTTTATTTCTGGGCTTTCTATCCTGTTCCATTGATCTATGTGTCTGTTTTTGTGCTGGTACCATACTATTTTGATTACTGTAGCTGTGTAGTATAGGCTGAAGTCAGGGCACTTGATTCCTCTAGCTCCATTCATCTTTCTCAAGATTGTTTTGGCTACTCAGGGTCTTTTGTGTTTCCATACAGATTTTAAAATTTCTTGTTCCAGTTCTATGAAAAATACCGTTGGTGATTTGATAGGGACTGCACTGAATCTGTAGATTGCCTTGGGTAGTATGGTTATTTTAACAATATTGATTCTTCCAATTGAAGAACATAGTATGTTTGTGTGGTCTTTAATTTCTTTCATCAGCATCTTATAGTTTTTGGAGTACAGGTATTTTGTAGAAAGTAACTTCTATCCTTAAACTAAAGTATAATTGAGTGTGGAGAAGAGATAAATTGTGTCAAGTTGAGATGAAAAGCCTGTCAAGAAGAATTCACACACTATATCAGAGCAAACAAAAACTACAGACAGAACCTCCCATGTTAAACATGAGTGGAATGAAAAGAAGTGGTCTAGAAGATACATAAATATGACATGGGGTGGGGAGAAATAGAAAGAACTTGCATGATGAACAAAGAACGAATTGTGGAGAAGAATATAATCATAGGAAAATAAGTAGCTTTTCTGTGAATGCTTTAGACTTACACAGGAACTTAATAAGAATATAGATTTGATAAGGTACAAGAGCTCAATACAAGATGATGAAACAACAAAATTAGAGAAAAAGGAAAACTGAGAGCAAAGAATAAATTAAAACGTAAACAAGATCATTCATTCAAATCAGTAAATTAGATACAGCAAAAAGGAAGGGGAGAGGGAAGAAGGGAGGAAATGGAAAAAAGAAAATGGCTGAAAATCAAAGTAATAGCACAGAAGAAAGGGTTGGGCTATTATGATTAATTGCTTTCACCTTTCTATTTTTCTTTTGCATTTGACAGTAAAAGGACAGAAATGGAAGATGAAGAAATCCAATGTCCCTGAAGTGGAGAACTTAACTAGTGAAATAGAAAGAGTTCACAGGATACAATGCAGAAAAATTTTCCATCAATGAAGAAAGAATTCATCAAGGGTACACTGTGTATCAGGGAAAAATGAAACAGGATGATCACCATTGAGATCTATCCTTGTTAAGTTACTAAACTTCAAGAAAAATAAAAGGAAATTTTCAGGCATATTCAGACACACATGTGTGCATGTATGTGTGCATGCACACACACACCACACACACACACACACACACACACAGTGTGTTACCTACAAGGGAGAAAAAGAAAAGGCTAGCTGGCCTAAGACTCCTTCAGTTACATTCAGTGGCAGAAGACAATGGAGTAATGTCTACAATATTCTAAGGGAAAGAAAGTGTAACCCAAGAATATAATATCCAGCCAAGATATCATTCAAATTCATAAAGGGACTAGGCAGACATTCTTAACATGAAAGAGTGAAATGAATATAGCACCCACAAGCTATTCTTGAAGGAACTTCTCAATGATAAAATCCTGACAATCAAGAAATAAGTCAGGGCTTCCCTGGTGGCACAGTGGTTGAGAGTCCACCTGCCGATGCAGGGGACACGGGTTCATGCCCTGGTCCGGGAAGATCCCACATGCTGCGGAGCGGCTAGGCCCGTGAGCCATGGCTGCTGAGCCTGCGCATCTGGAGCCTGTGCTCCGCAATGGGAGAGGCCACAACAGTGAGAGGCCCGTGTACGACAAAAAAATAAAAATAAAAAAAATAAAAAGAAGTCAAAGTAAAGGATTCAGAAATATAGATGAACCATGGGCCAAAGCCTGGTTGTAAGCATAAGATCCTTTTAAATATGAACTAAAACTAAACAAACAGATAAAACAAGCAGATGGTTTATGATTGCATAACAGAATGTAAATGTTGTAAGCCCTGACAAAGTAAAAATAACTTGATTAATAAAAAGTGGGAGTAGGGGAAAGTGTTAGGAGGAAGTGTAAGCAAGCTAATCTCCTCCTCCTTCTTCATAGTAGAGTCCACTGATAATGTTTAATATTGAAAAAGGTAGATTTACAAAATGACTAAATGATCATTTGACCCAGCAACTCCACACCTAGGTATCTTTCTAAGAGAAATGAAAACATATGTCCACACAAAAACTCAATACAAATGTTCATAATAGCATTAGTCTAAAAAGTGGAAACAATCCAAATGTCCATCAACAGATGAATGGATAAACAAATGGGGGTATATACATATAATGGAATATTATTTGGCAATAAAAAGAAATGAAGTACTGATACATGCTTCAACACGGATGAACCCTGAGAACATTATGTTAAGTGAGACAAGACAGTCACAAAGGACCACATATTGTATGATTCTATTTAAATAAAATGTCCAAAATAGGCAAATATATAGAAATTAAAAGTAGATCAGTGACTGTTTAGGGATGGGAAAGATATGGAGGTTGGGGAGTCACTGATAGCTAAAGGGTACAGGGTTTCTTTTTAATGTGACAAAAAGTTCTAAAATCAATTGAGGTGATGGTTGCACCGTTCTGTGTATATACTAAAAACCATTGCATTGTACACTATTAATAGGTGAATTATATGGTGTATGAATTATAGCTTGATAAGGCTGTTACCAAAAAGACACTACAAAAAAATGACTAACTGCTCAATGGTTTTCATATTTTTTCTTAAGCTTAAATGGATATTAATGACTAATATCTTTTATGGTAAAGAAACATTCGTCTGAAGATTAGCAATTCCTGTATTTTATTTCAGTGTTTTATTCTGTCAAATTCAAGTAAAATTAAACAAAGCTTTTAATTTACTATATTATGACCCAATATTATAAAGGCTTTTCAGTCTATCCATCCACCCATCCCTCTATCTACATATATGCACAAAAGATATCTGAAATAATTTTCACATAATATGAATACTGGGGTAGTAAGAATTTGGGCGATTTGTTGATTTCTTTATTGTTTCCTATACTGGTTAAATGTTTAATAATGAGTATGTGTTATCTGTATTTGTCTTCAAATTGTTCTTATAAAGCACAAAGTAAATATGCCAAAATGTTAATGTTTATATGTGGGTTGCAGGATTAGTAAGTTTTTTTTTTCTTCCTTCTTTATTCTTTTCTGTACTTTCCAAAGTTGCCTACAATGAGCATCTATTATTTTACAAATAGAAGTAAAAAAATAAAAGAATTAAAGGAATGTGTAGCAGTTCTTTAAATGATTGCTGGTTCTTACCTGGGTTCCTTCTGTTGCTCCTGAATGATCTTTCTTCCTGGCCAGATATTGCCCATCTGTGACTGATGAAGGAGGGACTGTCCCATTGTCTCTCTTTTATTCACTTCAAGACAAACAAAAGCATGGCAGAGGGGTGGTGATGAGGGGGGGCAACGGAAACACAGCATGCTTGCAGAAAGGATCAACACAATCTTCATGTTCCCTACAAACAGGCTGAGCTCATGGAGTGAAGACACCACCAATAAGAATACACTAAGATTCCACAGCAGAGGGTCTATCACCCACAGCAGAGGGTCAAGCACCTCAAGGAACCATTTCCCGACAGGTCCGGTACCTGCAGGTTTGTGGCGCAGGGACATCCTGATTATCTCACTGCCGGTGCGGTAAGCAAAGCGATTCACTTTCTGGTCATAAAACCAGTCTCCAGTTGCCTTCTTCAGCTCTCTGCAAAGGAATAAAAGAAAATGACATATGGATTAAAAAAAATGCCCTTGACATTCAACCAACAAAGGATGAGGGGAGAAATTCTAACCACAACTGGGGCCCCATTTCTTCTCTCTACTCAGCCATAAGTTAACACTCACATTTCCTTGGCGCACACCTTGCATCTCCAAGTACCATTGCTTTCCTGGATACGGCAGTCCCGACACACCAGGTGATTACAACCCCGACAAGTGTTGGTCTTGGGAGTCAAACGGCCCAGGCTCTCCTGGCACCGGGCACAGGTCCGATCACTATAGTGTTGGCTGCCCCTTTTGGCCCCTTTCCTTTTTATCTCCAGTAACTCATTCTTCAGTCGTCTGCCAAGACCCAAAAGAGAAACACAAGTGATTTGAAATCTGTATAGGCTGGATGGAGAGGGGTTGAGGGGTAGAGACAGTAAGACTATTTGGTTCTGTGGAAGCAACCTCAGAACCCAACCTGACCCAGTGAGGAGTTGTAAACCTCATACACAAGTTCCTCTGAAAGTCAGATGAGAAGTATAAGGAAAAGTCCAGGTATCATTGGTTAAAGGCCTGGGAGCCCATGATTTTTCTGGGACTCTTACCTAATCCTTTTCTCATCTGCTTTTCGGAGCTCCTCATCTCGTTGTAGAACACTGAGGATCAAATCCCTTTCCACCTCAGACAGAAAAGAGAGGTCAAGTATCTCCGACATGACTTATTCTAGTTTTTCCTTCTACTCTTCTTTCTTCAAAGCTACCAGTCCAGGAGAGCTACCCCAGAGTTACCTGAAATAAGATAAGAACTAATTTCGCACAGGTAATTTACTCCAGAAGAGGCCCACAGCCCTAGAGCCTTTCGGTGGGCTACCTCCCCCTTGAGCCAGGCTAGAGATAACATAGAAGTATGTGACCAATTTACCATTCCTACTCCCAGGTGAATCCTACCCTGAAAATGAAGAGGCTTTGATTTTTCAAGAAGAAACACTTATTCATGACTCTGCCAAAGGGTTGGGTCTTTCAACATAAGTCTGGAAAGAGCACAGAACAGCTGAGTCAAATTCCCCCTCCACCAAAGTGTATCCTCAATCATCCAATTTTCAATTGTTTTAATGTTCTCAAGTAACAAGTCTATTAAGCCAAATAATCAGACAGCTGGTCTCTGTAGTGGAGAAAACCACACAGGGACCTCTGCCAGTTGAAACCCATTTCCCCTTTCCTGACCAGCATCCATGTTCCCAGGATGCAGTCAGCTTTCTGCTACACTTCAAAACTGCTGTCACCTACTCTATCTCCCAAAGTCCTTATTGCTAACACTACCTCAAGAATATCCTCACCTATTTCACGCACATTTGTTGAGAACTCAATCACAGGTATTGGGCAACATGCTGGGGATACAGAGATGAGTAAGGCACAGTTCTTGTCTTTAAGAAGGTCACAGAGTAGTAGGGGGAGACAGATACATAGCACAGTGTACTAAGTGCTATTAAAGGGATAATAAATTGTTATGGGAACTTACAGAAGGGAGTAACTAGTTCTATCTTGCCTAGAGAGGGAAGAGAGAGAACTATACATGTGGAAGGTTTTACAGAGCAGGTGGATTTTACCTTATAGAACAGAGTATATGTTTGTTGGTTGGGGAGAACGGTAGGAAATACAGGTTGGAACCAGATTATGTAGCTCTCGAATACTCTTAAAAATTAAGAATTTAAAAACTGATGACATAGACAATAGAAATCCATTGAGCATCTTTGTTGTTGCTTTGTTTTTGATATTGGGAAATGACATACTCAAATTTGTTTTACAAAGATCGCTCCAGCCATAGTATGGAAGACTGATTCAAAAGAAAAATTGAAGTACAGTTAGTAACACATTGTAAAATATGCATACTCCTTAGGCAAGCAATACCACATCTAAGAACCTACCCAATAGAAATATTCACATAAATGTGTATGCAAGGTATACGTACAAGAAAGTTACTGCAATATTATTTGTAAGAGCAAAAAGAAGTTCTTTAACAGAGAAATCATTAAACAAAACAATACTTCCATATGATAGCATACTATGTATCCATTTTAAAAATGTGGTAGATCTGTATGAAAATATGTTCCTGAGTGGGAAAAAAAGTCATTTCAGGACTGCACTTGAATGATCTCTTTGGTAAAGTATTTATCTATACATTTGTATATGCAAAGAAAAAGGTCTAGAACAAAACCCATTATTATTGGTTTCTCTCGGGAAGCAGAACTGCAAGGGGGCAACTTTTACTTTTTACTTTACATAGTTCTGATTTTTTTTTTACAAACATGTCTTACTTTTAAATTTCAAAAAAGAAAAAAATTCAAAGGAGATGGGGATTATTATAATAATCCAGACAAAAAGACAATCTAGGTTTACTTAACTATGCTTCTAACCAATTAGGCAAAGTCACTGTATTTCTGTCATCCTCTGGTTTCTCATCTACGAAATGACCTACCTCTCAAGCTTGTCAAGAAAATTAAATAATGTGTGTTAAAGGTCCCATCACAATGTTTGGAACACACGTTTGGAGTACACGTACTCACTGAATCTGCTGCAGGGCAGGCCTAAACCAGAACAGGAAGACAAAAGGACATAGAATAGGTTTGAGAAGTAGAACTGACAGAATGGAGTGACTGATTGAGTGGAGAGGATGAAGAAGGTGAAGGCAAAGATGCCTACTGTGTATGTCAAGGTTAAACAACTGACTAGTAACAGTCCTGACAGTGACAAGGGCTGTAAGAGAAGAAACAGGTGTGGAAATAAGGCAAGAAGTTTCATTTCAGTCATATTGAGTTTGTGCTGCATACTGGATATCCAGATAATTAGGTTCTGGAAGTAATTGGAGGCATAAAACTGTACCTCAGGAAGAGAGACTGCATCTGAAAATATAGATTTGGTTGTCATGAGAGTCAAACAGCCCAGGATGGACAGAGCATGAGAAATGAAATGAGGATCATACTTACCTTCTCTGCTCTCCCTTGAAACTACACAACAAGCACTTGTCACTTTTTAAAACTAATTACCGACAATACAATAGAGAGTATAAACAACACAGCAAAGTGACACAGGTTCCAGAAATCTCTATATTTTCTTGACTTCACTATTTCTTGGTCTTTATTGAACTATAAGATGCTAAGCCTCTTTCATAGGCCCTTTCTTAGGTAGTCTTGAGGAAATATTCTTAATTCTTATCCCTGAGGAGAATATATACTCTCCATGAGAACAAGGACTTTTTCAATATTCTTCTATGTATCTGGCCCAGCACTTAACACTGTATTTGGCACATTGTGTTGCATATGCCACCACTACTGTTGATCATCGTCACTATCATCATCACCCCAACAGTTCCGTTTATTGAGAATTTATTACAGGCCAGGCAATAAGTACTTTACATATATTAACTAATTTAATCCTCACAACAACCCCAAGAATGAGTACTATTATTATCCACACTTTATAGATGAGGACTCAGGAGAGGTTAGGTTAACTTGCCCAAGAATAAACAGAAAGTAATTGCAGTTGCTGGGATTCAAGCCCAGGCAATCAGATTCTAGAGCTAGTGCTCTATTGGCTCTGTCCAGGCAGGATCGCGGCCAAAGCAATTATAAAATAAGCAATTATAAAATATTGAACAGAGCAATCAAAAGCATTGTGGAAATGAATTCCCATATGTGTGATTATGGCTGAAGAACTGGCAAAAAATCAGCGGCTCCTAGATAAAATAGGTATCACCAATTGTCTGTCAATTAAAGACCAAGAATGGCACAGGCATACTGGAAATGAGAGCAAAACCAGATTTATTAGAAAATTGATGTTTGTGGAGAGGCAGCAGAGTTCTGTGATGAGACAAGCACATTGGCACAATAATGAAACCAAGTAATAGTAAAAGCCAAGGAAGTAACAGCATCATTGAGGAAACAAAGACAGCACCATAACAAAATGGAACTGCTAATACTGTACATCTTCCCTTTATTTTTCACTCATGGACTTGACCAACCAGAATTGCCCCACTCTGGAATCTTAAATTCAAGAATCCCTACATTTCAATTACAGCTTACTCCCACTACACCTGTTCTTCAACCTCATCAAGACCACAGTCTCTTGAGCCCACCCTCCATTTTCTCTTGGTCTACTTGCCTCCTGTTGATCTATCTTCCTTCCCTACCCATCCTGGACTCCAGATGGCTCAACATTTGAACCACTCTCACCAATATCTTCCATATTCATGCACCTTCATCTCTCTGCAGCAACTGTCCATCAAAATTCCAAACCTGTACCAATGCTATAGTAGTCTGCCTTTTCTGCTCCTATACCCAGGTCCTACATAATTCCTGGTCTACAATCTCAGCTGGACCCTCACTGTCACCCATAAGTCTTTTTACATGCCTTTAGTTCAGTTCCCTTATCTAGTCCTTTCAGGTTCTATTTTAAGCCTTCATTCATCTCACATCCCCACTTCCCTTTCCCCTAGTTCCCATCAGACATCCTTGTTTCACCCTTGTAAAAAAAAAAAAAAAAAAAGTTTTCAGAATCCATCAGCCATGACCTCCATCAGCTCCCTGCCTCCTCTCCCCCATCACTTGCCAATGTGACTCCTTTTAGAAAAGCCACATCCCACCCCCAACCCCACCTTGGACCATAGGTTGCTATTTCCAATGTTAACCCTGTTACTAGCCAGCTCACTTGAGATGCAATCTTGCAGAGTCAGTAGTGGGGAAAATAAAACAGAATAAGAAAAAAAAAATTTTAAGGCAAGGAGAAAAAGCATAGAAAAACTGAAACAAATAGAAAGCAAAACATAAGATGGTAAAAACAAGCTCCAACATCTCAACAAACAAAAAATATATGAGTAAAACTCATCCTTTTAAATACAGAGGTTAACAGACTATATAAAATTTAAGAATCCAGGTATGTGCCATTTCATGAGGGACACATCTATAACATAAAGATCAGGAAGGACTGAAAGTAAAAAAGATGGAAAAAATATACCAGATAAATGTAAACCTAAATAAAGTTGAGGTAGTTATATTAATATCTAAAAAATAAAACTTCAAAATAATAAAAGCATTATATAAAAGATAAGACCACTACATAGAGTAAAAAAACCTAGTATGTTTTATTAATAGGCACTAATAAAACACCTCCAAATATATAAAGGAAGATTATGTACAACTAGAGAGAGAAATTGAAAAATGGACCATCAAAATGGGAGATTATATAAAATAAGCTACAAGGATACAACACAGGGAATATAGCTAATATTTCACAATAACTATAAATGTAACCTTTAATAACTGTGAATCAGTATAGTGTACACCTGTAACTTACATAATATTGTACATTAACTATACTTGAATTAAAAAAGGAAAAAAAATGATGTAATCTATGTAAATTATCTAGCACTATACCGATAACTGTAGTCAACAAATAAAATAGTCTAGAATTTGTTAAAAAAAAGGGGGGGAGATTAGCATACTTCTTTCAATTATTAATAGCAAAAGCAAAAAAATAAAGTACAAGCAGATAAAATATTACTAAGTATATAGACAAGTTGAACAAAATAAGCTTGATTTAATGGCCATATGTAGAATTCTATATCCAATTGGAAATCATATTCTTTTTAAGCACATATGGAACATTTACCAACCCCCCACCACCAAATGACCATGTACTAGGTTATAATGCAAGTCTCAGTAAATTTCAAAGAAACCATTCTCATACAGACCATGGTCTCTGACCTCAAGGAAATTAAATATGAAATCAATAACAAAAGATAATTTTTAATCCTGATACTTTTAGGAATTTAAAGATACTTCTTAATAACTCATATGCCAAAGAAGAAATCATAACTTCATAATTGTACTAAATCTATCATTAACATCTTAAAGAAGAAACTTGCTGCCTGCCTCACCACCACCACCACCATGCCCATACCATACGGTAGAATGTTTTCTAGACATTCAAAAAGGAAAACATGGGATAGAAACACTTCTTTTATATGCAATGAGTTAAGTGATATATTTTTATGGTAAATGGCACATCACGTTTTGAAAAATGTAACTCAGAAAAATAATAGGGGCACAAATAAGAAAACCAGACAGATTTGTGGTTAGAAAACCTGTCACTTTTCATATTCTCCCAATTGACGGATACAGCACTAGGATTTAATGGCAAAACCAAAGCCCAAGAAAACTCGTTAAGGCCCTTCACTGAAATTCAGTCAGAGGTATATAGTCAAAAGGGTAAGGATTATCTACTGAGAAGACCACAGCTCAGATAACATGAATGTCCGAACCCAAGCTCTGATGGACAATTTGTTCCATGTTAGTCGTGGGGTGTCAAGACTCGAATGAAATGTCTTAATATAGCATCCTTGTGGGGCCCTCATGCCCACAAGAAGATATTTTAGAAAAGATGGTTTGTTGAGTTAGAAAATTACATATATTTATTGCTCAGGATAATATTTTAATGCAAATACTTACAAAGGCAAGAGGGAACTGAAAAATCTACCATCAGAATGGGAGGTTAATATACCTCTGTCTACTGATAGCACAAGCAGATAAAAACAGTATATATAGACAACTTGAACAACACAATAATCTTGATATAATTGTAGAACACGTGAACATGTGTAGAATTATTTATCCAAATGGATATATCCATTTTATACCCTAATCTTGTAGATTAAGAGATAATAATAATTAATAAATGAACATTAACACCAACACTAACACAGCTAGTTTTCAAGAAGGGGTGAGGGGAGCTCTCTCAAATTATCTTAAAGTCTGAAGACCAGTTCAACAGAGCAGTGATATTTATTAGTTATATGACCTTGGGCAAGGGCCTAAAATATAAAAAAGATTATCAAAGATATAGAAGTCCTGTAAGAACAGTACTTGACTTTAAAATCATTGTGGTGTCCCCAAAATGGAAACTGGTGTGAATTAGAAAAACATCAAATAATGTCCCTGCACTGGGCAGCAAATAAAACATATTTTTCCATGTTTAATTTGCTGGGCACACTGGTAACCTTCCCTCTCCCAAACATGCAATGCACATATAAATGTGAAGATGGTAATACTTATGCTCAAACTAGAAACTTCCACCAGATGTGGCCTTCTTGAAGGGAGGCACTGTATCTGGACTTCATACCCCCAAGAGCTTACTTGGCATAGTGTCTGATACACAATATGAGTTCAATAAACGCTTACTGAATGTCTTCACCAAGAAATCTATTTGTATTTATATGTTTAAACTTAAACTCACAGAAACTGAAGAGTGGTACTAGAGCTGAGAGCAAAGTATTTTTATTTTCCTGAGGCAGACTAGTGTCATGGTTAAAAGCATGGCCTCTGGACTCAGACTGCCTGAATTTGAATCCCGGCTTCATCAATTACTAGCTGAGTGACCTTGGGCAATGACTAAACCTCTCAGTGCTTCAATTTCCTCATTTGTAAAAGGAAGATAATAACTATACCTACCACCTTGGGCTCGTTATAAAGATTCAATGAATTTTTTAAATATGTAGTGTTTAAAGTAATGTAAACACAGAGAGTGCACTCCAAGTTTTAGCTATTTTTATTTTTGTCAGTTTTTATATGTGCATTTGTGTTTTAAGATGTGACTGGGTCTTACAAAGTGACATTTATTTTCTATTAAAGAATACAGATGAAGTGTGAGGTAAACTGCATCTAGACACCATTTAAAGTTTCAGGCATTTTTTTTAAGTGAGAAACTATGCTGACAACTTTAGAGGTGACAGTGAATTCCAGAAATATTGACCCATGCTCAAGGGCACAAAGGCTGAATTGGTATTTAATTAGTCCTCTAAACCCACAAGTAATAATGATGTGCTGGTTTTGCACATAAATTCTATTCCATTATCAGTCATGTCCCACTTAAGTGATATGACAAAAGCATTTTGCTGTTTGGACCAAGGGCAATGGACAATTTTGGTAAAGTTTATACCTCACTGAAAATGAAAAAGTAAACCAGTGTCTTTCAAAGGATATTAGTTTAACCAAGAAACCCTGAATCAAACTGCTATTATTAAGCAAATGATAGTATGTTTTACACAGAAACTGATGAGTGATATGAAAAGATCTGCATCACTGCATGTCAGATTCTATATACTTTTGAACAGATATTTAGAACTGATCTACCTATGTCAAGAAACATGATGGTATGCACATTTTTGAAAAATTAGAATTGAAATTGGGCTACAAATTATAATTGGTCATGAAAATTTGGGATTATAAAATGTCAGTGGCCTTCTATTTCTGGCCAAGAATGGATGGATTTTTACCCTGCCTGGACCCCCCACCCCCCAAAATGGATAAAATACATAAAACAATGGTGATTTTCAAGACACTGAATATCAGGCAATGGAGGACTGTGATCCTTGGGAAATAGGAAACAAATAGGGTGAGCCCTCTGATTTTCCAGGCTCACTGTCTTGAGAGAGTTTCCAGGCCATGGTGCAGGGAGGACGAATACAGGCAGAGCTTGGTGAACTCCCCGAGTGGAGGTGACAGAGCTAAAAGTCTGGCTAGGGTTCATAGGACAGAGTACCTGAGAGAGCCACACAGAGTGAGGTCTTCAGAGACCTGCAGAGGGTCTCCCTCAAGTATTCAGCAAAGGACTGATCAGCACATGGCATGCCTGTGAGGAAATTACCCTAGGCCAGAGAAAGAACTCCAGCTGAAAGGATTCAAAAGAACAGTGCCTGTCACTCACACATGACCAGGAGTAGTGCCTGTTCCACCAGTCAAACTGGAAAACCTCATGATTCACAGGGCACTGGGCAGAGTACTCAGAAGGGTCTTGCCTACATAATGGGAAATAATGAGCCCTAGACTGTGCACTGCTTTGGTCCTGCCTAACAAATCTAAACAGAACCTGAAAGGATCAATCTCTTTCAAGTAATTCAAGCGCATCCCAGAACAGAGCTCAAGCTTATTTCTAGTAATATAAAAATATGCAGCACCCAACAAGGTAAAACTTACAATATCTAGTACTCAATAAAAAATAAACAGGCATGCAAAAAAGCTAGAAAATACATGCACAATGAGAAGAAAAATTAATCAAAAACTGACCAAGAACTAACACAAATGTTAGAATTAGCAAAGTCATTAAAACAATTATTATAACTGTATTCCATATTTCAAAAAGTTCAATAAAGACATGAAAGGTGTTAAAAAGACCCAAATCAAACCTAGAGATTAAAACACAATGTCTGAGATGAAAAATACACAGAATTGGATTAACAGCAGATTACACATTTCAGTAGAAAACATTATTGAACTTGAAGACAGCAATAGAAGCTATCCAAATGAAACAGAAAGAAAAATTACTGAAGAAAAAGAACAGAGCATTAATGAGCTATGGAACAAGTTTAAGCTGCCTAATATGTGTGTCATTGGAGTCACCAAAGGAAATGGGGGCACTGAAAAAATATTTGAGAAAATACTGGCCCAAATTTTTTTCTAAATTTGATGAACACTATGAATCCACAGATCCAAGAAGCTCAATGAACTTCATGCACAAGAAACAGAAAGAAAACTGCAGCACATGGCACAGCATAGTCAAAATTTTTAAAACCAGAGATAATGAGAAAATCTTAAAAGCAGCCAGCAGGTGGGAGGTGGGAGGGAAACAACACATTAGATACAGAAGAACAAAGATAATGATGAAAGCAAATTTACCATTGGAAACAATGCAAATGAGAAGACAGTGGAACATCTCTAAAATACTGAAAGAAAAATACCTGTCAACCTAGAATTCTAAACCCAGTGTCATTCAAAAACAGAGGTGAAATAAAGACTTTTTCAAACATGCAAAAATTGAAAGAATTAATCACGAGCAGACCTGCAACTATAAAAAATGTTAAAGGAAATCCTTCAGGCAGAAGAAAAATAATACCAGATACAAATAATAGAAATATGGGTCTATAAAAAGTAATGAAGAACACATGCTATAGTAAATATGTGGGTAAAAATATTATTTTCTTATTTAAATTTCCTTTAAAAATATAATTGACTCCTTAAAGCAAAAAATTAGAAAACAATATATTGTGAGGTTCAAAACATATGCAGAACCAAGTTAGAAGACTTACACAATCTGTTTTCAAGACATTATAAACCTACAGTAATCAAGGGAGTGTGGTAGTGGCATACAGATAGACACTGGAAGAGAACAGAGTCCAGAAATAAATCCTTATGTTTATAGTCATTTGATTTTTGATAAAGATGCAAGGGAATTCAGTGGAGAAATGATAGGCTTTTCAACAAGTGGTGCTGGGAAAACTGGATATCCATATGCAAAAAAAGTAAAGATTTCTTAGATATGACACCTAAAACATGATCCAGAACTTGCTAAAATAGACTTTATTAAAACTAAAAACTCTGTGCTTTGAAAGATGTTAATAAGAAAATAAAAAGACAAACTATATAGACTGGAAGAAAATATTTGCAAATAGTACATCTGACAAAGACTTGTATCCAGAACATACAAAGAACTCTCAAAACTCTATAATTAAAAAAAAAAAAACTAAAATTTTTAAATGAACCAAAAATTTAAGCAAATGCATCACCAAAGAAGATATATAAATAACAAATAAGCACCTGAAAAAATGTTCAACATCATTAATCATTAGGGAGATGCAAACTAAACTCACAATGAAATACCACTATGCACTTACCAGAACAGCTAAAATTAAAAGTGTAACAAATGTTGGCCAAGATTTGAAGCAACTGGAACTCTCGCACACTGCAATGGGAATGTAAAATGATACAACCACACTGGAAAACATTTTAGTAGTTTCTCAAAAAGTTAAACATATATCTCCCATATGACCTAGACTTTCCATTTCTAGGTATTAACCCAAGAAAAGCAAGAGTATATGTCCATGCAAAGACTTGCATGTGAATGATAGTAATAGCATTATTTATAATAGTCAAAAACTGGAAACAACCCAAATGCCCATTAAGAGGTGAATGGATTTTTTTTTAATTGTGGTATATCCATATAATGGAATACTGCTCAGCAATAGAAAGGAATGAACTACTGACACACACAGCAATATGGATGAATCTCAAAATAATTACGCTAACTGAAAAAAATCAGACAAAAAAGAACACACAATAGTACATGATTTCATTTATATAAAACTCTAGAAAATGCAAATTAATCTATAGTGACAGAAAACAGATCAGTGGTTGTGGGAAAAGAGGGATATAATACAAACAGGAAGGAAGGATTACAAAATGGCATAAGGAAACTTTTGAAGGTAATAGATATGTTTACTTTCTTGATTTTGGTAATGGTTTCATGGGTATAGAGAGATGTCAAAATTTATCAACTTGTATAATTTAAATATGCACAGTTTATTGTATGCAAATTATAACTCAGTAAAGTTGCTTTTTAAAGTTTTAAGATTAAATGTAACTAAACCTTGCAATCAGCAGTTTTACACTCCTAGAATACCTATAAGGCAGTAGCAGACTTTAAATGCATTCAAACAGTAAACTGTTTTACATCAAAGGGGCTTTTTATAAAGAATAAATAATACAGAGTAGATATGAAAATGTTTCTATTATTATTTTTGTTTCTTAAAAGATGTACTTCATCGTCTAACTCTTCCAAATGAAGAAGTTCCACGAGTTTTGAACCATTTGTTAAAAATGGGAAAAGACAGCATGCTGAGAGCTGAGAAGATGGAACAGCAACAAAACGTTTGTATAATTGTTACCTGAAACTACAATATGTGTATTGTTATTTAGTAAGTGCATCCAACAATGCACTTTTTTATTTTTAGATTTATATGTTTTGTGAGGTATCCTTTACTCAGCTACAACAGTCATTAAAATCAAGTATAAAAATAAACAACTTAGAATCAGACCTTCAGGTAGCTGTATCATAAACCAAGATTTTGTTTAAACGAAGCGCACAATGTCACTGCTCTCATCGAAATGAGAGCAAAGGTTGTCACACTATTAATAAATATTAAAATAATCTAAAAAGCGTTTGTTTCATCTCATATCCTTCTTTATTTCTATTTTTGTAAATGCTTTATAATATATAATATTAGGACAGTGGCAAATATATAGTTTGTAAATAAATATATGTATATTAGGGGTGATTGAAATTTTTGGTACTAAGGGAGAGTGATCAAAAAAGTTGGGAAATGCTTTGCTTAAAGAAGGGTGAAGGGAAATCATTCTTATGAATTGACATGTATTATTGTGATTCTGCTTGCATATAGTTATATGTTAATTAGGAAAGAATAAATCATTCTGATGACTGTAATATAGTTGGCCTGATGCAAGTAGGGCAACTTAATGAATACGGATTTGTGCTGCCATAAGGTACATTCCAAAGTGGACTCTATTAACTAATTGTGACCAAGGCAATTATAGTGTCTGAAGCAGACCAATCTAGCACTGTCAGAATTAATACCTATTACGTGTGTGGGTTTCTAAAACATGAATGAAGCATAGCTAGCAAAATCCAGCCCACTTTGGGGAAAAAAACGTAATTATTTGAAAATCTAAAGGTAAAAGAGAGTGGATCTTAGAGCATAGAAAAATGAAACCAAAACAGGTTATGTGGTGAGTCTGCAGAACTCAAAACAAACAAACAAACAAAAGAACTCCATGTAGTAAAGAAAGCTTCCAGGGATGCAGGGCTTCCCTAAATCCCCTTGTTTGGATCCAGCCACCTATGCACCAAGGCACCAACTGAGAACATCGTTTTGGTTGGTAACCAGCTGAGTGAGCATGCAACATTGCTTATAGTCAACAAAATGTTTACATTGAGATACTGTGTTGGTTATTTTATCAATTGTCCCTTTCAACTCCCATCTCCTCAAGTCCCTTCTGGATCCTAGATTAAATAATGTAAATGTATCTGGTCCCAAAGATTCTTCTGTGAGACCTCCCTCTCCTGTGCTGGTAGTTATCTCTGAATGTCTGTGTGATTTCAGGCCTTCAAAATCCTACTTCTTCCCCTGACCTGGAGCTCTGCATTCTGCACTGTTTACAGAATGCTCACTAGTTAAGAGGGCCAACTATGTGCTAAGTGCTGTGCTAGCTGGCTAAAGACAAAACAATGCAGAGTACCTGCCCACAAAGAACACACAGTCTATCGAAGGAGATAGTTAAATAATCATAAAAGAACATGGTAATCAAAGAAATATACACACAGGGTATTATGGGAATGCTAAGGTGGTACACCTATTTCAGCTTGGGGAAAGGGGACTAGAAAGGAACACCAACAGTGGCACATGAACTAGCTGTAAATAATGTCTACCAGTTAGTTAACCAGGTAGAGGGCACAGCATTTACAAAAGCAAAAGCAAAAGCACGGAGGCACAAAGCAATCTGGTATAGGCAAGGAGTGCACTGATACTGTATATCAAATTGTAAGGAAGGATGTAGAAGAGGTAGGTGGGGATCAAAGGAGGAGCTTGATATGCTATGCTCAGAAACATGGATAATTAGCCTTTGACCATGGGAACGACTGAGGACTTTTAGGGAAGGCAAGGACTCATTAGATCACTCTGACAGTTTTTCAGAATATAGATTTGAGGAGGCTCTGGTATAAATCCAGGGGGAAGATAATGAGAGCCCTAAATAGAGGGCAATGGTAGTAGAGATGAAAAGGGGCATACTGAAGAATTAACACTGGTGTAAAATCTGCAGGACCTGTGAATATTCTGTAACACAGAACAGTCTCTTCTACTAGGACTTGGAGTTCTGATGTGCTAGATTTCTTTTTTTTTAATTAATTAATTATTTTATTTTTGGCTGCATTGGGTCTTCATTGCTGCGTGCGGGCTTTCTCTAGTTGCGACAAGTGGGGGCTACTCTTCATTGCAGTGTGCAGGCTTCTCATTGCGGTGACATTTCTTGTTGTGGAGCACGAGCTCTAGACACACAGGATTCAGTAGTTGTGGCACGCGGGCTCAGTAGTTGTGGCTTGCGGGCTCTATAGCTCAGGCTCAGTAGTTGTGGCACATGGGCTCAGTTGCTCCGCGGCATGTGGGATCTTCCCGGACCGGGGCTCGAACCCATGTCCCCTGCATTGGCAGGCGGATTCTTAACCACTGTGCCACCAGGGAAGTTCCAATGATGTGCTACATTTCTAATTAAGAGCAGTATGGCATAGAAAAGTACCTACAAGCACTGGGTCTGGAGCCAAGTTCCAAGCACAGCTTCACTACTTTTTAGCTGTGTGACCTTGGGCCAGTTACTCAACCTCCCTGAGCCTCAGTTTCCCAATCTGTAAAAATGGTGATTAATAATAACAGCTCTTGCTTAAGGCTGTGAGGATTCAAATATATGTCATGATTAAAGGGCATAGCATAGTGCCTGGTCTAGAATAAGCAATCAATTTTGGTAGCTGTTTAATTTTATTATTATTAACCATATGCTTTAGAAAATATATGAGCAAATTGCAGTTTTGAAATCTTACTATGAAATTTGAGAAATCGAATCAGTATTCTTGCCCAGATGGAAAGTCACCTCTCTGCAGGGAGGTAGCTGACAAGCGTAAATATTAAGCAAATATTAGTAATTAGATATGATCAGTTTAAAAGATATTTATTTATACACTGTTCCAGACAGAGTTTAAAGTGACTCACAGAAATGCATAAAACATAACAAAATAGCATAAATTTAAAAACTAGGATCAAAAAGAAGAAAAGCAAGAGTGGAGACAAAATAGAGGTGTGAGAATCAAGGCTACAAAACAAAAGGGCAACTGACGCTTCCCAGTGGTCAGCTGGGGTCCAGGCCTCCGCAAGCCCACCCATGGAGCAAATCTACAACTCAGACAACATACCCAGGCCTGCCCGCACTGGGGTCCTTTCTCAAAAGCGTTATGGTAGCCAAGGTGTTTTTCATTTTCCCCTAACAATGAGAAATGTATAATGGCTCTCAATTTTACAAGATTCTGATTTTGGGTTTGCAGTAAGGTTCTCTTGCCCCCCACAATCCTTTCCAAAATAGGTTCTGCAAATGTGGAGTTTGCATGTACTGAGGCATTTTGCAGTTTTACCTCCTTTTAATATATCTACCAACTGATGAAGATGAAGATGAAGAAGAAGAAGAAAGGAAGAAGAAAGCAGCTAACACTTCTATAATGTTTACTATGTACCAAGCACTTTTCTAAGCACTTTACATACATGGAGTCATTTAGTCTCACAATCATATTATGAGGTAGGTACTATTATTATAATTCTTTGCAAATGAGGAAAGTGAGACACCCATCGAGCAAATAACTTGCCTAAGGTCATATGCCCTAAAAGGAACAGTCTGGTTTTTGAGCCCAGGCAGTCTGATTCCAGAGTCTGAGCTCTTTATGCTATAGGGTCTCTTCATATTCTGATAATACTGCTTGTACATGGTAATATTTGGAAAAGGGGACATCCTTCCCACAGGAGCTGGAGGTACAGTTTTTTAAAAGTCCTCAGCTAATATCAGATGAACGTTTGAAAGGCCAGTGGTCCAGCTTAC
Organism: Aethalodelphis obliquidens; assembly: GCF_003676395.1. Lineage (NCBI taxonomy): Eukaryota > Metazoa > Chordata > Mammalia > Artiodactyla > Delphinidae > Aethalodelphis > Aethalodelphis obliquidens. The sequence goes on from NW_020837998.1 coordinate 13,575,632, forward strand.
CTTACCTTACCTTCTTACCCCTGACCTCCCCACGCAATAACGTGCACCAGGCTAAGAGCAACTCTACACATGGGAAAGGACCCATTCTCCTCATCCAGGACACCCCTTCTAAATGATGGTAGGAGTATATACGGGGGGAGTAACTAAAATATAATCTCTTTTGTTAGCTCTTAGAAACACAGATGGGGACAGTTTCCTCCAGATTGAATCCACATGTTTACCTTTCAATACCACCAAATTCTGTTCATAAACAGTTTGAAGAAATTCCCACTTAAAATAATATATATTAATACTTCTCTAAAGTAAGTGCCAGAGGGAAGTGGGATGTCTTAAAATATATATATTTCTCCTGCAGAGTGGTTATTTTGATACATGGAAATGTGGTCTTATTTTCATGATTTCACACTTTTCCTGCTCCTCAGCAATTCCAGGCGTCTTAAACCTACCACCGATCCTAGAAGGCAGATCTCCATAAACGTGGTACATAGAAGTAAGTAGAAAACAAGACCATGTGTCTAAACACTCCCCTCAGCAACAGGAGAAATGCATTTATTAAGACAAATCCCATTTGGCTTTCCAGCTTGCAAGATGTACACTTCTTAGAAGTTTCCTCTCACAGGAGCCAGACAGGCTCACTAGAACCCCATGAGGTTAATGGAGAGAAGGATGGCCAGTTCATCCCCTCCTCTGCCCAAGTCACTTTCCTTAACAGCCCAAAAGCTTTTTTAAAAAGATAAAAAATCCACAACTAAAAGAACAGAATGCTTTAAAATCCAGGTTTATATGCATAAAACACTTTATTTTTAAGTCTGGTGATAGCCGACACATTGTCATTTTTCAATAAGCCTCATCACCCTGTGAAACTCCATTATCTTTCCTTAGTCAACAAGCTTTGATAAACCAGCATCGCCCCAGGGAAGACCCTCTTCTCCTGCCCGGGTCACAGATGGTGGGGATTTCTAAACTGAACTCTAGCTAGCATCTAATTCTTTCTTGTAGGCCACATCACCTAAAAATCACTCACACAGTCCCCTTAAATAAGAAATCACGATGGTTCATGACTAATCCAGCCCATGTTCACACATAACTGTGATTTCATGCATTTGGTTTCTTTTTTAATTTTAGGGATGCTGTGATCTAGCTATGGCCACAGAAACCTTAAACACAGTGAAATAACCTGCAGTTGAACTTAAATTGAACTATATATATGGCAGATAATTTTAAGGTGTTATTTAAGGCCTGTAAGACATAAAATAAATGCTAATTTCTTTCAAATAAAACATTAATAAATGTATACATGAGTATATGTACACAAAAGAGTAGGTAAAAATTGGAGAATATAAAATAAAGATAAAGTGTTAACATACAAGCTCTCTTTCCCTCCTAAGCTGCTTAACCATAATTACTTGACACATTACATCAAATCCCTAGAACAAGGTTAGTACATGTATTATCAACATCTGGTCTATAGCTAGAAGCAATGTCCTAATATTAAAAAAATACTGAAGTATTATAAAAAATTTAAAACTGCTAAAATGTTCAAATTGCATGTATTATATATTTGTTTTGTCTTCAATTCTGACATAGCATATAAAAGTACCTTTAAAAGTTCTAAGCGGGGAAGATATATGAATTTTCATAATTCAGTTAATATAACTTATAATAAATCAAGGCACTCAAAATGTCTAGATGGACTTTCCTAGCCCCACATGCATAAACATGTGACCTTAGTATTACACATTCAGTAATCAGCATATCAATGAGGATGCCCTTTTATTTTATAAAAATTAATAATCTCCCCCACTAGATAATAAATTGTTTGAGAGAAGGGACTTTGTTTTGTTCACTTCTGTACCCTTCAGTGCCAAGAGTGCTGTCTGGCACATAATATGCACACAATAAATATTTGTTGAATGAATGAGCTGGCATCAAAAATACTATATATCGGGCTTCCCTGGTGGCGCAGTGGTTGAGAGTCCGCCTGCCGATGCAGGGGACGCGGGTTCGTGCCCCGGTCTGGGAAGATCCCACATGCCGCGGAGCGGCTGGGCCCGTGAGCCATGGCTGCTGAGCCTGTGCGTCCGGAGACTGTGCTCCACAACGGGAGAGGCCACAGCAGTGAGAGGCCCGCGTACCGCAAAAAAAAAAAAAAAAAAAACTATATATCATACTCAGCCACACCCAAGAACTTAACACCCAGGACTTCTCCACATTTGATATCATTAATTCAAATATCCCACTCTTAACTACAATCCCCTGTCCTTCTGGCCTGTTCACTCAATGACCTCCCCAAGCCCTACACCAGTTCTCAGACCTCATAGCAGGGAAGTAGTCCTCCATAGACCTTTCACTCCCACCCTGTCAGCTCCTTCCTGTCTTCACTTCCTTTCCTAGACAGTTTGGATTCTATTGTTTCAACTGCACTCTTGTCAATATCCTCAATAACCCATTTTCATTGCAAATATCTAACAAAAACGTAACCCTAGGAGAGCCCAACTGTTGTGTGTTATGCCTGCACTGGGACTACTGATATCTACTGAAGAAAATAATCACAATCTGGTAGATTATGATCAATATGAATTCTTGGTTGCCAAGCTCACTTCAACACTGCCTGACACTCCAGCTATGCTTCCCTAGTCCTAGCTTGCTCTCCTGCTCACCACAGTATTTCAAACCTTCCTCAAGCACCTCAATACTCCAGCCCAAACCCTGCTCCACTTCAACCCCTGCTCTAAGAGGATGACCTTTCCTCTTCCATCATAGAGAAATATAAACACTCTCAGACAAGTTCCTGCCACCAAATCTATAAATCTATTTTCATCTATATCTGTTCACTTTTTGTTCTTCCCAACTGTAATATCCTTCCTCTTGTTTAAGGGTAATCTCTCCATTTCATTCTGGATCCTCTCCCATCTGGCATGAGGACTTTACTTGGTAAGGACTTTGCTCTATCAATTACCTCTTCCTTCCCATCAGCCTTTAAAGACATCTAAGTCCTCCTAAATTTAAAAAAAAAGAAGAAGAAAAGAAAAAATTTCTCTGGATCTCAACCCTTCCCCTACTACCACCCTTTCCTTGCTCTTCAGAACCAAATTTCTCTAAGGAATTGTCCATATCCACTGCCTCCACTTCCTCATATCCCCAAACATTTCTCAGCCCACCAAAGTCTAGAATTCCTCCCTCCACTCCCCTGAAATTGCTCTAAGGTCAACAAGAACCTCCTAAATCCAATGGACAGTAGTCAGTTTTTATTGTCGTAGACCTCTCTGAATCTTTAGCAACACTGACCATTTTTCAATGGAGCCATTCCATTTTGAAAAACTTCTCCTATTGATATTCAAGTAGATGCACAAACATATATCATAAGGATGCTCAATGTTTAAACCAGCAAAAAAAATATATACAATTTAAGCATCAATAAGAAACTGATTAAATAAACTATGGTACATACATATAATGGAATACTATGTCACTGTTAAAAAGAAAGAGGTAGAAGACTTCCCTGGCAGTCCAGTGGTTAAGACCCCAAGCTTACACTGCAGCACTGCAGCAGGCACAGGTTTGATCCCTGGTTGGGGAACTAAAATCCTGCATGCCGAGGGGCACAGCCAAAAAAAAAAAAGAGGTAGTTATATATATATTGACATTGAAAGCATGCCAAAAATATTAAGTAAAAAATACACTGCAAAACATATATACTATAATTCCATTTGTATTTTGTAACATATAATTGCAGACAGGATGGATGGATGGATGAATAGATGGATGGAAGGAAGAAAGGAAATATTTCATATGGGCATGGAAAATGTCTGAAAGGGGATACAAATTTAATATTGTTACCCCTGGTGAATGGGATGCAGAGAAGAGAATGGAAGACTTATATGTTATCTTTTATTGGGTCAAGTAATAAAAATGTAGTCAGATTCCTAAGCACACCAACATTTCCAAAGTAGGTAAGAAAGAAGTTCAAAGGAGATCAAAAGGGAATGGCCAGAGAGACTGTGTAAGATATATTTTAGTGTTCCAGAGATAAGGGAGGAGAGAAAGGTGGTTAATGGTTTCAAACATGGAAAAATAAAAAGAAGAGGTAAAAAATAAGAAGAGGTAAGTGTCCAATAAACCAAGAGCATGAACAGATAATTCTTGAAGGAGGAAGATCAAATGGCCAATAGATGTAAAAAAGAAAAAGTTTCACTCTTACTGGTAATAAAGATTATTTTTATCTTTGCCTATCAATTAAGCAAAATTTTAAAGACAATATTTAATTTTAAAAGGGAAGATGTAAGAAGTACTCGCATACTTTGTTGGCAAATGCAAATCAGTTTTGAACTAATAAGGACCTACTATAGAGCACAAGGAACTCTACTCAATATTCTGTAATAACCTATATGGGAAAAGAACCTTAAAAAGAGCGGATATTTGTATATGTATAACTGATTAACTTTGCTGTACAGTAGAAACTAACACAACATTTTAAATCAACTATATTCCAATAAAAATTAAAATAAATAAATAAATTTAAATTTGATTTCTAAAAAGCCGAACTTCAACTTCTCACAACTGCGATTAAATCACTGATTATATATTATGTTCTTTTTTTTAACACATACCTCCCCTGCTGAAATAAGTTCTACCAAAAAAAAGGCCATCGTCTACCTTCTTCTCCACTATATCTCAAGCACCTAGCCTAGAAACTGGCACATTGTTGGCTCTCAGTAAATCAACCCATACTTTCTGAGAAATTACAAACAATAGTTTAAAGACACTGATACTAAAGCTATTCTGATGCCTGAGTTGACAGAAATACAAACAAGAAACAGTGTAGAGGTCATGGAAATTTTCCATCTCTTATGAATTACTCAAGTTCAAGGTAGGTTCAGATAGACACAGATATGAAAGCCACAGTGGTCCGTCATTTCAACTATTCTGGCAGCACTGTCCAGTCTCCTACCCTCTTATATGTCTGTCACAGCACCCAGAAAAATCCCCCAAACTAGACTGACTCCACTCTGTCTGGGCTGATGAGTGCTGTTGGAGAGAATGGATACAGGATTCTGTGACTTGGTGAGAGACAAACTCAAGTTATCCAAGCCTTTCTAGGCTCACTATGATGTGGCAATCTGGATGGTTTGCCTCTAAAGAGCTCCTCTATTCATCTCTCTCAAATGCTGTTCCAACCCCTCAAAGCTCTCATCAGTTGGAACCTCCCGCAAAATCCTGTCCTTCCATAGCTCCTTCCTCCTCCACAGCTTCACCAATCCTGCCCTCTTTCCCTCCTGTCTCAATGGAAGAGCTACCTCCCTTTCTCTAAACCCGTCTTTTCACCTCTTTCACTCTGAAGTCCCCACCCTCCTGCTTCCTCAGCAACCTTGCATGGATCAGGCTCTGTGCCACCTACACATAAATGGGCTCATCTCTCTCCTATATTTAAAAGGGAACGAAATTAACATTTTCTTCTCCCCTGTGCCCCACTGTCTATAGGAAACGCTGTCCTTCCTATCATAGCCAAGCCTCTTCCAAATGTATACTGTATTCCTTATCAGTCCCTCTAAGTGCTCTCTCTCCAAACCTCTACAATCTGCCTCTCTCCTCCTACTGCACTGATGTCATCACTGAGATCCTAATTGCCAAATCTAATGAGCATGTTTTTTAAATGTTTTATAGTATGTTTTATCTGATTATGAGAGGGGTACACATCACGAACAAAGTTACGACATATGGCAGACTAAAGAGAAAAAAAAATTGCACTGTATAATAGGCAATGATTAAATATCCCTAATAATAGTGTTCTTATAAAAAATGAAATATATAACCCAAAAGAAAAATGTGCAAAGAATATTAAGGAGCAAGTCTCAGGAAAAATACAAATAGCTAACACACATGAAGATACTCAGCCTTACTAGTGACCAGATAAATGAAAGTTAAATCAGTTAGATGCTATTTTTCACCTATCAGATTGGCAAAAATTAAAGACTGTCCATTCAAGGGCATGAGGAAAAGCACTCTCAATGGTGAGATTGTAAATCCTCTTGGATGACACTTTTGTGATGCCTATTCACATTTTTTAAATGTGCATATCCTTTGACCCAACAATTCTTCTACTAGAAAGCTATCCCACAGAAATATTTCTGTGTATCTATCTAGATCTACATACATCATTGAGTATTGTGCAAAGATGCTTATTGCAGCATGTCGTGGCTTGGACTAGGGTGACAGAGGAAATGGAGACGTGACAGAATATAATGACATGGGGCTTCCCTTGTGGCGCAGTGGTTAAGAATCCTCCTGCCAATGCAGGGGACATGGGTTCAAGCCCTGGTTTGGGAAGATCCCACATGCCGTGGGGCAACTGAGCCCATGCACCACAACTACTGAGCCTGTGCTCTAGAGCCCATGAGCCACTACAGAGGCCACGTGCCACAATTACTGAAGCCCGCACGCCTAGAGCCCGTGCTCTGCAACAAGCCACCACAATGAGAAGCCCACACACCACAACAAAGAGTAGCCCCCTCCTGCCACAACTAGAGAAAGCCCGCACGCAGCAACGAAGACCCAATGCAGCTAAAAATAAATCAAATAATTTTTTTAAAAAATTAAAATAAAGAATATAATGACATGGTTGGAAGTTCAGGTCAACAGGACTTACTGATGAATTGGGTGTGGGGAGGGGGGGTGAGAGAAAGACAGGAATCAAGGGTGACCCTAGGTTCTTGGTTTGAGCAACTGAATAGATGATGGTGCCATTTTACTGAGATTGGGGAGGCTGAGGGAAGGGGCTAGGGATTTAAGAGGACTCAAGAGTCCTGTTTTGGAAGCAAAATCGTGGACACAGAGAACAGACTACTGGTTGCGAAGGGGGAGGCAGTTGGGGAAGGGATGGATTAGGAGTTTGGGATTAGCAGATGCAAAGTAGTAAATAAAGGATGGCTAAACAACAAGGTCCTACTATATAGCACAGAGAACTATATTCAATTATCCTATGATAAATCATAATGGAAAAGAATATTAAAAAAAGAATGTATATGGAATTCCCTGGTGGTCCAGTGGTTAGGACTCTACACTTTCACTGCTGAGAGCGTGGGTTCAATCCCTGGTCGGGGAACTAAGATCCTGCAAGCCCCGTGGTGTGGCAAAAAATATGTGTGTGTGTATATATATGTGTATGTATGTATGTATGTATGTGTATATATATATATATACACATATATAAATATACATGCACACACACACATATATACACATGTATATATAATTGAATCACTTTGCTATACAGCAGAAATAAATACAACATTGTAAATCAACTATACTTCAATTAAAAAAAAAAGAAAGAAAAAGAGTTCTGTTTTGGCCAAGTTATATTTGAGATGTCTATTTGATATCCAAGTAGGAATGTTGAATAGGCCATCGGATATATAAGGCTGTAGCTTAGAAGAAAGGCTTGGGACAGAGACATAAATTTGGGAATGCTGAGTGTACAGACAGATGGCATTTAAAGCCATGGGGCTAAGACACTATAAAACTCTTAAAGGAAAACATAGGCAGAACACTCTATGACATAAATCACAGCAAGATCCTTTTTGACCCACCTCCTAGAGAAATGAAAATAAAAATAAACAAATTTGGACCTAATGAAACTTAAAAGCTTTTGCACAGGAAAGGAAACCATAAATAAGACGAAAAGACAACCCTCAGAATGGGAGAAAATATTTGCAAATGAAGCAACTGACAAAGGATTAACCTCCAAAATTTATAAGCAGCTCATGCAACTCAATATCAATAAAACAAATAACCCAATCCAAAAATGGGCAGAAGACCTAAATAGACATTTCTCCAAAGAAGATATACAGATTGCCAACAAACACACGAAAGAATGTTCAACATCACTAATCATTAGAGAAATGCAAATCAAAACTACAATGAGGTATCACCTCACACCAGTCAGAATGGCCATCATCAAAAAATCTACGAACAATAAATGCTGGAGAGGGTGTGGAGAAAAGGGAACCCTCTTTCACTGTTGGTGGGAGTGTAAATTGATACAACCACTATGGAGAACAGTATGGAGGTTCCTTAAAAAACTACAAATAGAACTACCATATGACCCAGCAATCCCACTACTGGGCATATACCCTGAGAAAACCATAATTCAAAAAGAGTCATGTACCACAATGTTCATTGCAGCTCTACTTACAATAGCCAGGACATGAAAGCAACCTAAGGGTCCATCGACAGATGAATAGATAAAGAAGATGTGGCACATATATACAATGGAATATTACTCAGCCATAAAAAGAAAGGCAATTGAGTTATTTGTAGTGAGGTGGATGGACCTAGAGTCTGTCATACAGAGTGAAGTAAGTCAGAAAGAGAAAAACAAATACCATATGCTAACACATATATATGGAATCTTAAAAAAAAAAGGTTCTGAAGAACCTGGGGGCAGGACAGGAACAAAGACACAGATGTAGAGAATGGACTTGAGGACACGGGGAGGGGAAAGGGTAAGCTGGGACGAAGTGAGAGAGTGGCATGGACTTATAAATACTACCAAATGTAAAACAGCTAGTGGGAAGCAGCCTCATAGCACGGGGAGATCAGCTGGTGCTTTGTGAACACCTGGAGGGTTGGGATAGGGAGGGTGGGAGGGAGACGCAAGAGGGCGGAGATATGGGGATATATGTATATGTATAGCTGATTCACTTTGTTATAAAGCAGAAACTAACACACCATTGTAAAGCAATTATACTCCAATAAAGATGTTAAAAAAATTAAAAAAGAAAATAAAGCCATGTGGCTGGATGAATGCATCTGGAAAGATTCTGGATAGAGAAAAGTCAATGGACTGAGCTCTGGGTCACTCCACTGCTGAGAGGTTGGGGAGATAAACTGAGTAGAAGAGGAGGCTGGGTAGAAGTTTTTTGTACAAACTTCAGTTTCAGAGAAGTTACCATACATCAAACTGTGGAAAATCACATATTTACCACTGTATCAAGGGTCCAACTCCTTCCAAGCCTGTCTTTTAAAAGATTCTAGCCTTATTTTTCTTTCTGAATACTTCAAAGCATTTAAATAGAACAGTACGATTTTTTTCTTTTCTGTTACACAGTGGTTTCCTCACATTGTATAATTCTCCTAGTATAAAACTCGTCAAGTACTACACCAATAGTAATCAGCAATGGCTTTTCCATAAAGTTCATAATCTCATAACTACCTCATGCCTAAAAGGCTGAGTGACTTGAGGCCAGAAGCTTAATCTGGTTGGCATCTTTTATTCGTTTGGGCTGTTCACTTCCCTATCACACAGGAACTTTCTCCAGCTTCTTATGAGCTCACTGAACAAATGCCTCAAGACATCTGACAAGCCATACTCCCTCTTCTAAGTGCAACCCCCCTTCCTACCCACAAGAAGTACAGCATCTTCACATTTCCACTTTAAGCTTTAGAAGTTTCCATCCAGAGACTCATGCCTTAAAAAGAGAGGAAGTACTTCCAACTAGGTCAAAGTTGCCATCAGGCATGCACTCTCAAAGCAAAGCTGTGTGAAAACTGGGCCTGGGGCAGACTGGGGACACTTAGTTTCAGGTCCAGGAGAACACAAAAGAGTGCCATTTCCTAGCATGGTAATGTCATTCATTAATTCAATTAACAAATATTAGCAAGCACCTAGGATGTGCCAGGCTCTGTTATGGATGCTGGGGTCCACTGGTGAATAAAACAGATGGCAATCCCTGCCCACATGGAACTTCCATTATGGAGGGGGGAGAGGAACAGACAATAAGAAAGAAAAATGAATAAAATACATAATATATTACATTAGAGTAATAAGGTAGGGAAGGGGCATATAGAATGTTCATGGAAGGGGTTATAAGCTTAAATAGGGTGGTTAAGAACGGCCTCACTAAGGTGACATTTAAATACAAACTCCGAGCTGTCGGATTTCAAGTGCCTCAAAAAGGTGTCTTCTGTACTTCAATCCCACCATCACCTGATCTCAGGCCCTTGAAGGCATGGTATTCCCAGTTCCTAGCACAAATATTTGTTAATCTCTTGTGCTCAAGACAAAGGGAGCTCTAAGATGTAGACCTTGTACTCAGAGAGGTACCTTCCAGGTGGAAAACCAACTGAGAGAGGTGTTAAGGAATTTTCCTGAGGTGTAAACAAAGTGCTTTAGGACACAGAATAACTGGTAATTCTGCTTAGGGGAAGGAACTGTGTGTTCAGTAAGGCTGTCCCAAAGGAGGTGACTTTAGAGCTAAATCTTGAGATGAATATGAATTAATGGCAGGAGAGTGGTCATGGGTGGGAAAGTCTCTCTTCAGGGGGGAAAAAAAAAAAGGAGTAACTTGAGCAAAGACCCAGAGATGGAATCAGAAAGGACATTTTCTTGTGGACTGTCCCTCCTTAAGGTACTCCATCCATCCCATGATAAAACAAGCACACACTCACCCTCAGGCTCTCTGTCCTGGCTGTTGGGAAATCCTTATCACTTTCCACACCCTCATTTCTCCCCTAGCCAGCAGGAAAAGAAAAAGTTGAGTCAGGCGCACATCCCTAGAATCCAGGGTCACCCTCTCTAACTTCAAGACAATTCCTTCTGAGTTGAGATCCCCGAAGGTTTCATTCAACTAGGTACACCCAGGGGTGTGTACTTATAGTGGCAACGTGGCAACCAGCCTCATGTTGGAAGTGAAGTGGGTAAGCATCAGTGAGGTAAGTGGTCCAAAGTCTCTGCAGTGCCTCTGAGGTGGAGTCAAGGACCAAAACTTAGGCTTCAGCTTGGAAGGGAAATTTTTAATCACTTAGTCCTCACCTGTGAGCTATTTAGTGTTCCTAACATCCAAGACAGCAGAGGTGGTGTGATAGGGGATAAGAACACAGTTCGGCAGTCTGATGGCCCAGCTCTGCCCCTCATTAGTTGGGTGACTTGAGACAAAGCACTTAAACTCTCAGAGTCTCCCTTTCATCATAGCATGCTTATAATTGTAGTGCCTAGCACATACACTTATCATTAGGATTATGTGAGATAATTATGTAAAGAATTTATCATAGTCCCTGGCTCAATGAATTCTAACAACCATGATTAGTAGCAGCCTTTAAGGGGAAAAACTCAGAGAGTATCAACCAGAATGCCACAGGGAGGAATTGGGACATCGGGATTGACATATATACACTATTGATACCATGTATAAAATAGACAACTGATGGGAACCTACTATATAGCACAGGGAACTCTACTTAATGCACTGTGGGGTCCTAAATGGGAGGGAAATCCAAAAGGGAGGGGATATATGTATATGTACGGCTGATTCATGTTGCTGTGCAGCAGAAGCTAACACAACATTGTAAAGTAACTATACTCCAATAAAAATTAATTAAAATAATAATAAACAATGTTTTTTTAAAAAAATCAGAATGCCACATACACTCACAGACCAATTGTCCCTGAACAGGCCTCCAAACTTCATTTCACTGCTCTAGCCTAGTGAGAGGCACCTGAAATTGTGCTACCAGAAATGTTCATCCCCTGCTAGGAAAAGTCTCACAAGCCAAGTTGGTGGTCTTTTTCTACTAGGACTTCCAGCAGGTGCTTTAAAAAAAAAAAAAACACCAACAGCTACAACTACAGCAGAAAACTTCACTAGGGCCTCAACTCTTTGCATTAAACATTGTTCTCTCCACAGACCAGCGGGTAAACACATAAGGTCATTAACACCTTAATATTAATGGATTTATGAGGGGTGGGGATGGGGAGCTGAAAGCAGAAAAGAAGCCAGTTAAAAATAGAAGGTACAAGATGTACTGAAGACTAATTTCTGGCACAAATGTACAAGGCCTAGGATCAACCCTGCCTAAAGCAGTATTCTGGAATGCTAGGTCCTCTGGTCCTGAAGAAGCTGGCAGGCTACTGGGGGAAGAAAACTTTGGTTGATGAGAAACATCACCTGTTTGAGTCACCAAAATTCTCACCAAATGATTTCACCACCAAAAAACCCAACCATTTTATTCAACGTTAAGGGCTGGAGGAACATCTTTTCTGCCCCTTTACAAACCATCACAGAAGACGGAAGCGTTCTGTGTCCCTTCTGAGGGCTGTGGGACCCTCCTCCAGAAGCGTACCCCCGCTGCCTGCTGGAAGGATGGCAAGATAAAGCGGCTCAGCTCCAGAGCACACAGCTGGGTCCCCAGCCCAAGCGCAGAAGGTGCCCACTGAGGCAGGGCTCGGGGCCAATCGGCCTCCAGTCTTTTAAGCTGCGGCGGATCCACCGTGGGCAGGGAAGCGGACGCCGCGAGGTCAGAGGTCCGGAAAGAGTGCGGGGCCCAGACCCCGCGCGACCGCCGGGCGCTTCTAGAGACACCCCCGAAAAGGTGACTCGACGCCCCGGAGGGTGCAGTTCCCGCTAGGAGCTCGGCCCCACCCCCGCCCCCAGGGCCAGCTCCCGGGAGGGGCCCCGGGCTCCGGAGGGCGGGAAAAGTCGGCCACTCTGAAGGAAGCAGAGCCCCGAGGAGCACAGCCCGTGGCGGCGACGAATGGGCCGGGGAAATGGTCAGGGGCGGCAGGGAGAAAGCATAATGGTGGGGAGGGACCGCCCCAACAGACGGGAGTCAAAGAGTGGGGGGTGCGGTCCGCACAGGCGGACGGAGAGAGGGAACAGGGGATCAGCTAGGGACAAGGAGAGACTAGGAGAGCGGAAGGGGGTAGGGAAGCGCGCAGGTCCCCGAGATGGGGGTGGGGGCGCTTAGGCAGCGAAAAGGTACTGGGGGCCCAGGAGGCGTCCCGGACAGAGGGCGGAGGGGCGGTCGCGGACCACGGACCTACCTGTCACCTGCAACAGGTGCCGCGAGAAGGCGAGACGTCCCAGTACCGGATTCAGGGGAGGGTCTCCGAGTCCGGGAAGACCGCAACCCCACTCTGGCGGCTGGCCCTTCTTACCCTCCCGGGAGGCGGAAAAAGCTGCAACTTTCCCTGGAGCGGGGGAGGAGCTGGACTCTTAAAGGGGCCGCACAGCGCTCCGGGCTCCTTGGTAGGGGGCCGCGCCTAGCGAAGGGGAGCTCCGAGAGCTAAAGCCTTAAGGCACTGGAGGGATGCCGGCCCCGGTTAGCAAAGGGTGCTTGAAGCCTGTCGATAGCAGTCTAAGACTAGACCTGGGTTCCATTGGTGGTCACTCTCTCAGACGATACATCATCATTCTCTTCCGCTCAGCCTGAGCCAAAAGTTGTCAAATTGTTGTGTACTTCTAAGAAGATGAAGGCTCGAGATCGTATAACTTGGGAAGATAATGATACTATTCTGCTCCTTTGACTTTCCACTTTTTATAGCAAATAAAACTGTCTGTCTAAAATAGAAACGTTTTGGGGAAAGGACATAGACTAAATTCACACATGGACACAACTGGTTAAACTCACTAGTAATCAAAGAAGAGCAAATTAGAACCATAATGCAACTCTTTGGCAAAGGTTTTGTTTGTTTGTTTTTATAACACTTAATGAAGACAAAGTGTTCAAACAAGCTCTTTCATAATTGCTAGTAGGAGTGTATGTTGGTTTAAAACCCTTTTAGAAAGCATGTGAGCAATATATATCAATAGACTTTAAAATGTTTATATTTACCCAGTAATTACAGATTCCTCTCCCCCCCTCCCTCCCTCCCTCTCTCTCTTTCTCCATTCTTCTCATCAGCCATTAACCATGCTCAAGTCCCTCTCATCTGTCATAAGCAATTAAACATGCTCAAGTCTCTGCCATCTTAAAAAAAAAAATCCTCCCTACACACTAGGTACCTCTCCAGCTCCTCTTTATGGGCAATTTCTATTCCCTTACTTCTTACTCAGCAATTTGGCTTCCTTCCCCCAACACTCCACTGAAACTGTGCTCAACAAGATACCCAACCAATGACCTCCATGTCAAAAAAGCTATATTAAATAAATAAATAGGGCATTTTTCCCTTTTTATCTTCCTTGACCTCTCCCCTACATTTAACGCTGTTAACCATTTCCTCCTCCTTGAAAGTCTTCCTGTGGCATCTATGATGCCATACTCTTTTGCTTTCCCTCCTATCCCTTTGCCCTCTCCTCAGTCTCCTTTGCATATTCCACTTCTGCTATCTGACCTCTGAAAGCCAGACATTCTCAGGACTAGGCTACATATACTCTTTCCCTAAATGATCTTTCACTCACTTGGCATGAATAACACCATCTATATGGCCACAACTGTAATTTTGTAGTTCTATCCAGACCTCTTCACTGAGCTCTGCTTTCTTGGCAACTCCACTTGGACGTCTCAAACTCAACACATCCAGTCAAACATTTTCTCTTAAATTTGCTCCTCCTCCATTGTTTCTTATCTCAGTAGGTGACAACATGCCACCCAAGGCAAAAATTTTGCACCTAGCATAGTGCCTGGCATATAGTAAGTCCTCACTAATATTTGTATAATGAATGAATGAATGTTTCCTAAGGAAACAGAAAAGTACACAAACTTTTTGTACAATTATGTTAATCACAGTATTACTTAGAATAATAAAATACTAGGGAAAAAAACCCTAATGGTTCAATGGTTAAATAAATTATAGTATAGTCATAGAATATTATCTAGACAATAAAATGATATTTACACATAGATCATAATGACAGGAAAATGCTTATGCTCTAGTATTAATTGAAAGTAATATACATTAATATAAAATACGATCACAACAATTAGTGAATATGAGTAGATATGCATGGAAAAAATGCTAAAAAGAAATATGGAAAATATTAACAGTGACTATCTCTAGGTGGTGAAACTAAATGAAGTTTTTATTTTCCTCCTACTTTTTTGTATTTTTCAACTTTCTTATAATAAGCAAGTATGGCTTTGATAATATAGATTTTTTGGAAAAATCTTAAAGGGGAAAGAAAAAAATCATTTTAATTCTAACAAATAAAACAGTAAAATTCAGCCTCCCGGCTTCTCCCCACAGTTTTCTTCCATACTTTAGCCCTTCAGTACCCCGCCCACAGCCTGAAGTGTGAAGAAGCCACTTCAAAAAGGAAATCCTTTTGTTTGGTCTAGCTTTGCCAGCTCAGCCCTCAGGGCCCCTCTGCTCAGCTCTGGGCTTTGAATGTGTTTACCTCCCTAACCTGGCCTGTGGGAACTCAGACCAAGCACTTCTCTGCTCCTTCTTTGCAGGTTGTCCTTGGTGGAGCTGGAAACACCCTCAGCCAGAAGGGACTTCAGAAAATATTTAGTCCAATCCCCTTATTCCTCAGCAAAACTTCCAAATATTATTTTATGTTTTTACTTCTTTCTACATGTGCAATTTCTAACTCTCCAAGGTCCACCTCGTTAAGAAGAATGTGAGGATCTGACTCCTTTACTGTAAGACAGTTTCACTGAACCAGCTACAAATACAGAGACAAACATAAACAATGAACCAAAACAAAGTTAGTCAGCGGCCTGTTTATACAGATTCTGTGCTTTGCAAACTGCTGTCAATTTTTGTTTGATCCTCCTTGTTTGCCAGGAGGATACTGTGCTCTAGTTCTTATGCCAAATATTGTGAGGGGTCCAATGCAAGCAAACTCAGACACTAACCCACTGCAACAATGTCAACAGGAATTTATGATTATCCTATGTAGAGTATGTAAGCTCCTGTCCCATAGTGAATGACGGATTCAATGAGTTGTTTCATTTTACCATGTTGAGGAAGTTCTGGCTGGTGCTAACTAATAAGACAGAGATTTTCCTCAGCCTTGGGTAACAGGATGCCTCAGTATTGAGCAATTACTCTCTTTTAAAAGTATTAAATATTTCAACTATCACATTTTGAGTGACGTAAGACTAACCTATATAAAAATTTCTATCACAGGAAGGGAAATCCCTGGCAGTCCAGTGGTTAGGACTCTGAGTGTCCACTGCAGGGGGCACGGGTTCAATCCCTGGTCTGGGAACCAAGATCCTGCATGCCTTGCAGTGCGGCCAAAAAAAGAAAAAAATAAATTAATTTTTAAAAATTTAATTAAAAAAAATAAATAAAAATTTCTATCGTAAGAATATAAATTCTCTCAGTTAATCTATGTACTTTTATGTAATTCCAGTCACAACTCTAAATTTTCTAGGATTAAGATGAGAACTGAGTAATTCCAAATAACATTTGGAATAATTAACAGTAAAGAATAGACGATACATTTAAGGATGAGGGAAGACATTCTATCAGATAGTAAAGACAATTCAATGGAGAAAGTCTTTTAAAAATGATGCTGGAACAAGAAAACATTTTTTTTCATATAAAAAAAATGAACCTGTACTTATACCTCACACTGTATACAGAGCTTAAACTCAAAATTAATCATAATGTAAATGTAAACTATAAATGTAAAATGTAAATGTATAATTTTTTTAGAGAAGAAAGCCATGGCAGAAAATCTTTATGACCTTGAGTCAGACAAAGTGTTCTTGGTATGGTATACAAAACACAATCTATAAATGAAAAGATTGATAAATTGCATTTCATTAAAAACTTTTGCTCTGTAACAGACAAGTCACAGAGAAAGCATATGAGAAAGCATATCTTCCAACCACAAATTAGAGAACTCATACCTTGAAAATTTTTAAAAATTAAAAGCAACAATAATGAAACAATCAATTTTTTAAAAAAAAATTAGATATAATATTTGAACAGACTCCTAACCAAAAAAGATATATGATGGCAAATGAGGACAGGAAAAGAAGCTCAACGCCATTAGTAACTAGGGAAATGCAAATTAAACAAAGGGCAGCACGAAGAAATTTTGGGTGACATCGGGATTTTCTGTATCCTGTCTTTGGTTGTGATTATCAGAATGTATCCATGTCTAAATCTCATAGAACTTTATACCAAAAAAAGGTTAATTTTATTTTATGTAATTATAATTTATTTTAATTATAATAAAGAAATGAATTGATAAATAAAAATTTATATCCAAAAATATTAAATATTTCAATGTATAAAAATAATATAACAAGTATATGCCAACTACCCAGCTTAAGAAATAAGGCATTATCAATACAATAAAAGCCCTCTGTATACACCTCGATCCCAAGGTTTTCACTGTCCCAGATTTCATCTTGATCGTTTCCATGTATATCTTTATACATTTTTTGCATATTTGTCTATCCCTAAACAATATGTAGTACTGTACATAAGTAGTATCACTCTGTATGTACCTTCTGCAATTTGCTGTCCTTACTCAACAGTATGCTTAGGAGATTTACCCCTGTAGGTTTAATTCATTCATTTTCACTGCTAGAGAGCATTCCAGGCATAAAAGTATTCTATCTTATACATGTGTTCTCCTATTGATCAGGTACTTTCAAATTGCCAAAGTCTTAATTCTTAGGATTCTAGCACACTCCCTCTATTTCTGGTTGGATAATAATTTACTTTTGTAAAAAACAACAACAACAAAGAAAAAGCAGGCTTCCTGACAAAGCAAATTTAGTGCACTAGTGAGTATAGGTTGTAAAAAGTAGACTCAGTCTCTTATTCATGCAAGATCAGGGTTTCTCCACCTCCACACTATCGAGCTTTGGACCAGCTAATGCTTTGTTGCTGGGAGGTGTCCTGTGCATTGTAGGATATTTAGTAGCATCTCTGGCCTCTACCCACTAGATGCCAGTAGTGATAACCAAAAACGTCTCCATATATTGCAAAACGTCCTCAGTTGAGGACCACAGGTCAAGATGTACTGAGTACCCATTACATGAGAAGCACATTAGCAGGTGCTATGGAAAGAAAGATGAATAAACATTGAGAAAAAGTCCCTTTATTCAAAGATATATATTGAGCATCTACTACATGCAAAGTATACTGTGCTAGGCATGGAGATTTTGGTGACCCTTTCCTCAAGGAGTTCAGTTTATTGCATAGGGTGAAGGGAAGCAGACAAACCATAAACATAAAATTATAATACAATGTGGAAAGTACAAAGCTGGGGAGATGCACAGGATATGTGGGAGCACCTAGGAAGGCCACTTACACCAGACTGGTAGGGAGTGGTCAGTGAAGGGTCCCTGCAAAAAGTAATACCTTCTCTGAAACTTAAAAAAAATGAGTAGGAATTAGCTAGACCAAAAAGGGAATTTCAGGCAAAAGAACAGCATAGGCAAAAACAAAAAGGCGAGAAACACTAGGTCTATGCAAAGGAAGTACAGGAAAATTGGTGTTGGCTGGAGCAGAAAATGTAAGGGAGAAGTGATCATAGATGAGGCTAGAAAGATGGCGTATTAGTTTTCTAGGGCTGCCGTAACAAAGTACCACAAAGTGAGTGGCTTAAACAACAGAAACTTATTGCCTCAGTTCTAGAGGCTAGAAATCTGAGATCAGGTGTCTGCAGGACTACTTCTTTCTGAGAACTGTGAGAAAAAAAAAAAAAAGCAGTTCCACTTTCCCAGCCTCTGGTGGTCTGTCGGCAATCTTAAGGGTTTCTTGGCTTATAGAAGCATCACCCTGATCCCTGCCTTCATCTTCACATGACATTCTCTTGGTTTATGTGTCCCTGTGTCCAAAATTTCCCTTTTTATAAAGACAGTAGTCATATTGCATTAGGGCCTACCCTAATGACCTCATCTTAACTAATTACATCTGCAATGACCCAGTTTCTAAATTAGAACACATTCTAAGGTACTGGGGCTTAGGACTTCAACATATGAATGTTGGGAGGGATATAATTCAACCCATAACAGATGGGTAGGGATTAGAACTTCAGAGGTCTTGTAAGTCATGTTAAGGAATTTGGACTTTATTCAGTAGCTGGTCACAGCCATTCAAGGAGGCCTGGAGTTCTCTATAATTTTTGGTAACGTCACTCAAATTTTTTTTCATTCTTTTTATGGCTGAATAATATTCCACTGTATGGATAAGCCAGGTTTTGCTTATCCATTCATCAGTTGATGGATATTTGGGTTATTTCAACATTTTGGCTATTATGAATAATGCTGATATAAACATTCATGTATGAGGTTTTTTTGAACATATGTTTTCAAACCTCTTATGTACATACCTAGGAGTGGAGTTACTGGGTCATGGTAACTATGTTTAACCTTTCAAGGAATAGCCAGATTTCTTTTCAAAGTGGCTGTACCATTTTACATCCCCACCAGCAATGTATGAGGGTTCCAATTTATCCACATCCTTTGTAACAGTGATTATTATTGGTTTTTTGATTAGACGTCCCAGTGGATGTGAAATGATATCTCACTGTAGTTTTGATTTGCACTTCCCTAATAACTAATGATGTTGACCACCTTTTCATGTACTTACTAGCCATTAGTATATCTTCTTTGAAGAAATGCCTATTCAAACCCTTTGTCCATTTCTAAATTGGGTTGTCTTTTATTATTGAATTGTAAATGTTCTTTATATTCACTACTTAATACTCTTGAAAAGAGAGAGTGGGTTGGGGGAACGGAGAAGGGAGAAGAACATTGTTAGAAGAAGTGGCATGGAGTTGTATGCAGATGTTAACAGCTGGTTTTGCTGTTTGATTCAAGAGGAGAGTCCAGGTCAGGGGAAAATGTACTGAATTGTATTGAGGATGGGTCGTTTGTGGTCATGGCCAAAATAAATAAGTGCAGAACTGGTTTGTTCTTGGGAGGTTGATAACTTTTAAGACCTGTTCTGAGTGGTCATTTATTCTAATAAAAGCATCTCTGAAGGAAGGAAAACCATTACTTACCAGGATATGAAAGCAAAAGATAGGGGCGCCTTTTTACAAAATGTAATGACCATATGTGTTCTATTTTCCTTTGCCACTCTAGCAATGTTTGATGCTATTGCCCGCTCCTTCCTTATTAAAGTCTCCTATGGTTTCTGGAATATCATAGCTTCCTGGTTCTCCTATCTCTCACTGTCTTTCTTACTCTTCTCAGACCCCACTTTCTCTGCCTACACCTTAACATTTAAGACTTAATCATCACATTAATTTATTCAGGAGAAGTCTGAGGGCACTAACATTTACTAGTGCCTGTTAAATGTACTGTTTTTAGGAGCTGGAAATGCAGCGCTAAACAAACAAAAAAGATCTTGCACACGTGGAGCTTAACATTCTAAGTTAAAGAAAAATAAACAGTAGCACAGTAGCAAACACACATAGCACTTACTATTATTCTAATTACTGTTCTAAGATATTAATCTAAGACACACACACACATTTAGTCCTCACAAAAATCCTATGATGTAGATATCATTACTACTCCAATTTTACAAATAAAGAAACTGAGGCACAGAGAGGTCAAATGGTTAAGTCGGGATTTGAAGCCAGACAGTATGGCTCCAGCATCCATGTTCTTAACTAGTACTTTATATTGCTTCTCAGTAATAAATAAACACATCAAATAAGACTTACTAAGAGGTAGCTAAACTGGTATTTTAATTATCATTATTCACCAGTCACCTCCATTCCATACAGGAGAATTCTAGAAATTAATTGGAGGAAGAGAAAGAGAATTTTTTGCAGAGAATTCATGGGAGTAGAAGGCACTATCGTTCCCCTGCTCAAGCCAAGCAAAAAGGTCTCTGTTAAACCTTTCAAGAGGGGAGACTGGTATCTTAATCCCAGGCAGAAGGCTTGCTGCACTACAGAAATTTTTAGGCCTGCCTGTGTAGACACTGAAGCAGGAAGAGTTCATGGGAGAACTTCACATGTGTCCTGTGGTGTCTGAATAAGATAGAAACTTGTCCTTGACTTTTACTTGAAGAAATCTGAAGGCAGAAGCCTGATTAAAGTTGTTCACAGCAGCAGGACAAAGAAAAAGGTCTAGACTTCCTAGGGACCATGTTGTCTATGGGCCAGGTAGTTTCCTCAGAATGTATCTGGCAACTCCAGCAGAAGAATAAGGATCCTATGAGAATAAAGTTGTATGTGCGAGAGCCATGGGGGGAAGACAGTCAGAGAGTACATTGTTCCCATCAGGAATGGTGCAGGGAGGAGGTCCACTGAGGGAATGGGAAGTGAAGGAGTCTCTGAAGAAACCACAAAAGCACATTACAAGAAAAGGCAGGGGGGAGGGAGAAGATGGCGGAAGAGTAAGATCACCTTCCTCCCCACAGATACATTAGAAATACATCTACACGTGGAACTGCTCCTATAGAACACCGACTGATCGCTGGCAGAAGACCTCAGACCTCCCAAAAGGCTCTTGGAACTCCAGCAAGGCGTCAGGGCTGTGCCTCTGAGGTGGGAGAGCCAACTACAGGACACTGGTCCACAAGACACCTCCCAGCTCCACGTATTGTGAAACGGCGAAAATCTGCCAGAGATCTCGATCTCAACACCAACACCCAGCTTCACTCAACAACCAGCAAGCTAGAGTGCTGCACACCCTATGCCAAACAACTAGCAAGACAGGAACACAACCCCACCCATTAGCAGAGAGGCTACCTAAAATCATAATAAGGCCACAGACACCTCAAAACACACCACTAGACGTGGAACTGCCCACCAGAAAGACAAGATCCAGCCTCATCCACCAGAACATAGGCACTAGTACCATCCACCAGGAAACCTACACAATCCACTGAACCAACCTTAGACACTGGGGACAGACAACAAAAACAACGGGAACTACGAACCTGCAGCCAGTGAAAAGGAGACCCCAAACACAGTAAGATAAGTAAAATGAAAAGAGAGAAAAACACAGAGCAGATGAAGGAGCAAGGTAAAAACCCACCAGACCTAACAAATGAAGAGGAAACAGGCAGTCTACCTGAAAAAGAATTCAGAATAATGATAGTAAAGATATCCAAAATCTTGGAAATAGAATACAGAAAATGCAAGAAACATTTAACAAGGACCTAGAAGAACTAAAGAGCAGACAAGCAACGATGAACAACACAATAAATGAAATAAAAAATACTCTAGAAGGGATCAATAGCAGAATAACTGAGGCAGAAGAATGGATAAGTGATGTGGAAGATAAAATAGTGGAAATAACTACTGTAGAGCAGAATAAAGAAAAAGGAATGAAAAGAACTGAGGACAGTCTCAGAGACCTCTGGGACAACATTAAACACACCAACATTCGAATTATAGAGGTCCCAGAAGAAGAAGAGAAAAAGAAATGGACTGAGAAAATATTTGAAGAGATTATAGTTGAAAACTTCCCTAATATGGGAAAGGAAATAGTTAATCAAGTCCAGGAAGCACAGAGAGTCCCATACAGGATAAATCCAAGGAGAAACAAGCCAAGACACCTATTAATCAAACTATCAAAAATTAAATACAAAGAAAACATATTAAAAGTGGCAAGGGAAAAACAACAAATAACACACAAGGGAATCCCCATAAAGTTAACAGCTGATCTTTCAGCAGAAACTCTACAAGCCAGAAGGGACTGGCAGGACATATTTAAAGTGATGAAGGAGAAAAACCTACAACCAAGATTACTCTACCCAGCAAGGATCCCATTCAGATATGATGGAGAAATTAAAACCTTTACAGACAAGCAAAAGCTGAGAGAGTTCAGCACCACCAAACCAGGTTTACAACAAATGCTAAAGGAACTTCTCTAGGCAAGAAACACAAGAGGAGGAAAAGATCGACAATAACAAACCCAAAACAATTAAGAAAATGGGAATAGGAACATACACGTCGATAATTACCTTATGTAAATGGATTAAATGCTCCCACCAAAACACACAGACTGGCTGAATGGATACAAAAACAAGACCTGTATATATGCTGTCTACAAGAGACCCACTTCAGACCTAGAGACACATACAGACTGAAAGTGAGGGGATGGAAAAAGATATTCCATGCAAATGGAAATCAGAGGAAAGCTGGAGTAGCAATTCTCATATCAGACAAAATAGACTTTAAAGTAAAGACTATTCCAAGACACAAAGAAGGACACTACATAATGATCAAGGGATCGATCCAAGAAGAAGATATAACAGTTGTAAATATTTATGCACCCAACATAGGAGCACCTCAAAACATAAGGCAAGTACTAACAGCCATAAAAGGGGAAAGCGACAGTAACACAATCATAGTAGGGGACTTTAACACCCCACTTTCACCAATGGACCTATCATCGAAAATGAAAATAAATAAGGAAACACAAGCTTTAAATGATACATTAAACAAGATGGACTTAACTGATATTTATAGGACATTCCATCCAAAAACAACAGAATACACTGTATTCTCAAGTGCTCATGGAACATTCTCCAGGATAGATCATATTTTGGGTCACAAATATAGCCTTGGTATATTTAAGAAAATTGAAATCGTATCCAGTATCTTTTCTGACCACAACGCTATGAGACTAGATATCAATTACAGGAAAAGATCTGTAAAAAATACAAACACATGGAGGCTAAACAATGCACTACTTAAAAACGAAGTGATCACTGAAGAAATCAAAGAGGAAATCAAAAAACACCTAGAAACAAATGACAATGGAGACACGACGACCCAAAACCTATGGGATGCAGCAAAAGCAGTTCTAAGAGGGAAGTTTATAGCAATACAATCCTACCTTAAGAAACAGGAAACATCTCAAATAAACAACCTAACCTTGCACCTAAAGCAGTTAGAGTAAGAAGAATCAAAACACCGCAAAGTCAGCAGAAGGAAAGAAATCATAAAGATCAGATCAGAAATAAATGAAAAAGAAATGAAGGAAACAACAGCAAAGATCAATAAAACTAAAAGCTGGTTCTTTGAGAAGATAAACAAAATTGATAAACCATTAGCCAGACTCATCAAGAAAAAAAGGGAGAAGACTCAAATCAATAGAATTAGAAATGAAAAACGAGAAGTAACAACTGACACTGCAGAAATACAAAAGATCATGAGAGATTACTACAAGCAAATCTATGCCAATAAAACAGACAACCTGGAAGAAATGGACAAATTCTTAGAAATGCACAACCTGCCGAGACTGAGCCAGGAATAAATAGAAAATATGAACAGACCAATCACAATCACTGAAATTGAAACTGTGATTAAAAATCTTCCAACAAACAAAAGCCCAGGACCAGATGGCTTCACAGGCGAATTCTATCAAACATTTAGAGAAGAGCTAACACCTACTCTTCTCAAACTCTTCCAAAATATAGCAGAGGGAGGAACACTCCCAAACTCATTCTACGAGGCCACCATCACCTGACACAAAAACCAGACAAGGACATCACAAAGAAAGAAAACTACAGGCCAATATCACTGATGAACATAGATGCAAAAATCCTCAACAAAATACTAGCAAACAGAATCCAACAGCACATTAAAAGGCTCATACACCATGATCAAGTGGGGTTTATTCCAAGAATGCAAGGATTCTTCAACATACGCAAATCAATCAACGTGATACACCATATTAACAAACTAAAGGAGAAAAACCATATGATCATCTCACTAGATGCAGAGAAAGCTTTCGACGAAATTCAACACCGATTTATGATAAAAACCCTGCAGAAAGTAGGCATAGAGGGAACTTTCCTCAACATAATAAAGGCCATACATGTCAAACCCACAGCCAACATTGCCCTCAATGGTGAAAAACTGAAACCATTTCCACTAAGATCAGGAATAAGACAAGGTTGCCCACTCTCACCACTCTTATTCAACATAGTTTTGGAAGTTCTAGCCACAGCAATCAGAGAAGAAAAAGAAATAAAAGGAATCCAAATCAGAAAAGAAGAAGTAAAACTGTCACTGTTCGCAGATGACATGATACTATACATAGAGAATCCTAAAGATGCTACCAGAAAACTACTAGAACTAATCAATGAATTTGGTAAAGTAGCAGGATACAAAATTAATGTACAGAAATCTCTGGTATTCTAATACACTAATGATGAAAAATCTGAAAGTGAAATTAAGAAAACAGTCCCATTTACCATTGCAACAAAAAGAATAAAATATTTAGGAATAAACCCACCTAAGGAGACAAAAGACCTGTATGCAGAAAATTATAAGACACTGATGACAGAAATTAAAGATGATACAAATAGATGGAGAGATATACCATGTTCTTGGATTGGAAGAATCAACATTGTGAAAATGACTCTACTACCCAAAGCAATCTACAGATTCAATGCAATCCCTATCAAACTACCACTGGCATTTTTCACATAACTAGAACAAAAAATTTCACAATGTGTATGGAAACACAAAAGACCCTGAATAGCCAAAGCCATCTTGAGAATGAAAAACGGAGCTGGAGGAATCAGGCTCACTGACTTCAGACTATACTACAAAGCTACAGTAATCAAGACAGTATGGTACTGGCACAAAAAGAGAAATATAGATCAATGGAACAGGATAGAAAGCCCAGAGATAAACCCAGCACATATGGTCACCTTACCTTTGATAAAGGAGGCAAGAATATACAGTGGAGAAAAGACAGCCTCTTCAGTAAGTGATGATGGGAAAACTGGACAGCTACATGTAAAAGTATGAAATTAGAACACACCCTAACACCATACACAAAAATAAACTCAAAATGGATTAAAGACCTAAGTGTAAGGCCAGACACTATAAAACTCTTAGAGGAAAACATAGGCAGAACACTCTATGACATAAATCACAGCAAGATCCTTTTTGACCCACCTCCTAGAGAAATGGAAATAAAAACAAAAATAAACAAATTGGACCTAATGAAACTTAAAAGCTTTTGCACAGCGAAGGAAATCATAAACAAGACCAAAGACAACCCTCAGAATGGGAGAAAATATTTGCAAGTGAAGCAACTGACAAAGGATTAATCTCCAAAATTTACAAGCAGCTCAGGCAGCTCAATAACAAAAAAACAAACAACCCAATTCAAAAATGGGTGGAAGACCTAAATAGACATTTCTCCAAAGAAGATATACAGATTGCCAACAAACACATGAAAGCATGCTCAACATCATTAATCATTAGAGAAATGCAAATCAAAACTACAATGAGATATCATCTCACACCAGTCAGAATGGCCATCATCAAAAAATCTAGAAGCAATAAATGCTGGAGAGGGTGTGGAGAAAAGGGAACACTCTTGCACTGCTGGTGGGAATGTAAATTGATACAGCCACTATGGAGAACAGTAGGGAGGTTCCTTAAAAAACTACAAATAGAACTACCATATGACCCAGCAATCCCACTACTGGGCATATACCCTGAGAAAACCATAATTCAAAAAGAGTCATGTACCAAAATGTTCATTGCAGCTCTATTTACAATAGCCAGGACATGGAAGCAACCTAAGTGTCCATCAACAGATGAATGGATAAAGAAGATGTGGCACGTATATACAATGGAATATTTCTCAGCCATATAAAGAAACGAAATTGAGTTATTTGTGGTGAGGTGGATGGACCTAGAGTCTGTCATATAGAGCGAAGTAAGTCAGAAAGAGAAAAACAAATACCGTATGCTAACACACATATATGGAATCTAAGGGAAAAAAAAAGGTCATGAAGAACCTAGGGGTAAGACGGGAATAAAGACACAGACCTACTAGAGCATGGACTTGAGGATATGGGGACGGGGAGGGGTAGGCTATGACGAGGTGAGAGAGTGGCCTGGACATATATACACTGTCAAGCGTAAAGTGGATAGCTAGTGGGAAGCAGCTGCGTAGCACAGGGAGATCATCTAGGTGGTTTGTGACTGCCTAGAGGGGTGGGATAGGGAGGGTGGGAGGGAGGGAGACGCAGGAGGGAAGAGATATGGGAACATATGTATATGTATAACTGATTCACTTTGTTATAAAGCAGAAACTAACACACCATTGTAAAGCAATTATACTCCCATAAAGATGTTAAAAACAACAAAAAGGAAAAGGCAGTATTGGGGCATTACAAAGGGCATTGTAGCCAGATTACACCAGCCCCAGTCAGTTAAGCCTCACTGTCCCTTTAAGACTCTCTCTTCCTACCTACCTCAACACTGGAGGAGCCAGAAGCTGCAGAGCAAGTGGGGGAGGAAGTGGATCCAGGAGAGTGAAAGAACAGACCAAGTCACTTTTTTTCATTGAAGATCTGTGGGATCTCTAGTCAAGCTGCACTGGAAGTTGAAGGCTGAAAGAGAAGCTTTATATTCAATGTGAGATAGAATTTTTAATTTTGAACGGTTGAACTTTTTAATGCCTGTTGATTAAGCTATTGTAAATATCTGAGAGTAGCCAAAAAGCCAATGGGTTATATACCTAACATAGTACGGGATAGTAATGTGTTACCAAATAAAAGCAGGGTAAATGAATAGAGAGTGATGGGGTGATATTTTACATATGTTAGTCAAGGAGAGCTTCTCAGAAGATGTGATACAAATGAAGTGAAGAACCAGGCCATAGGAATATCCTTAGCCCTTAGCCCTTTTCAGTATACACATTCTCCTTGGGCTATCTCATCCATTCCCATAGCTTAAATTCCCCTGATGACTCTCAATCTTGTATCTCTACCCTAATTTTTTTCCTGATCTTCAGACTCATATATTTAATGTCTACCAGATATCCCTACCTCAATGATCACAACTACTTCAAATTCAACTTCTCCAAACTTAAACTTCACCTTCCTTCCAAACCTCTTCTGTCCCCAGTGTTTTCCATCCTAGTGAATAGCACAAGTAGCAGAAGCCAGAAACTGTCCCCATATCTAACCAGTCCCAGATCCTATTGTTCTCATCACATAAACAGATCTTGAATTCCCTCCCACTGCCACTACCCTAGCTCAAGTCATAATCATCTCTCACCTGGACTACAATAATAGCCTCCTGACTGGTCACCCTACTTCCAATCTATCTTCCACACTGCAGCTAAAGTAATCTTTCCTAAATCCAAACAGAATAGAGAAACTCAATACCTCTGGATAGTTCTCAGAGTTGAGTCTTTCATGTGGCTTAGAGGGACTTTTATGATCTGCTTCCTATCTATCTTACAAGCCATCTCTTCCACCACTCCTTGTTTTTGAGCGCTCCTCTCTCAGCCAACCTAAATGATTTGCACTTCCCTGGAAACCCCAAATTCTCTTATGTCTCTTCCATCCTCCTTTATCTTTGCCATGCTAATCCTTACTCATTCTTCAGCTCACATGTGATGTCTTCTGGAAAGCCTTTTCTGCACCCCACTAAGATGGGTACCCATGCTCTGTGTTCCCCCTGTCCCACAGCACCTTCTATATATTTCTGACATAGCAGTCACTCCATGGTATTCTCACTGTTCAAGTGGTGGCCCTTCCCATTAAAATGTGAGCTCCTCAAGAGCAGGATCTATGTCTTATTAATCTCTGTATCAATAAGACCTGACATATAACACAGGTTCTCTTTCAAAATCCAGACTGTTCCTCTGCCTGAACTCCTCCTTACTCATCCTTGCCCTTTAAATTTCTAATCATTCCTTAAGAATTCATTAGCTTATCCTACTGGATGTTTGTGTGCTACATAGCTAACAGATTGTTCCTCCTAGGGCTCTCAACTGGGAACAAAGTTGTCCCCCTCCCCAGGGGACATTTGGCAATGTCTGGGGATACTTGTGGTTGGCACAACTCGGAGAAGGGATAGTGTGCTACTGGCATCTAGTGGGTAGAGGCCAGAGATGCTTCTAAACATCCTGTAGTACACAGTACAGCGCGCTCCTCCAACAAAGAAGTATCCAGACGAAAACATCAATAGTATGGAGGCTAAGAAACCCCCACCCCGACCCCCACGCCGAGGGCAAGCAAAGCCCCGCAGCTCTGGTGGACTTTTCTAGCCTTGTTTCTCTTGTGCTGAATTAGCTGCCTGTGAAATCCAGTCCTGTCTTCTGAGGTCTAAGATAATAATGAGGAGGAAAAACAAGTCATAAAGATAAAGTTCTTGTGGTCTTGGGTTTTCCTGGATGAGCAAAACCATATTTGAATGTGTGCTAAAACCCATATTTGGGAAAATACTTACAGAGAGATGAGCCATTCTACAAATGGCCCAAAGGGCTTTAACTAGATTCAGAGAGCTCTCTAGAGCTATTTTTTTACTCAAGCTAAGTGCACTAGACAAACTCCTGTACAAGTGGAAAAGGAAAGAGTAATGAACATTTGTTGAGCTATTTCCATATGCCAAACACTATGTAAAGTACTGAGCTATTTCTATATGCCAAAGTACTTCACATACATTATCTCTTTTAAAATCTTCACAATAGCACTATAAATTAGGCACTGTTACTATCTCCACTTTACAGGTGAGGAAACTGTGGCTCAGAGAAGCTAAGTAACACATTAATGATAAATGAAGAAATAAGCACTTAAATCCAATGCCTTTCTATTACACCATGCTAGGATGATTCAGTGTAAAGGCACATAAAAATCAAGTTCTCAAGGCAGAAGATATATTCTAACTCTTTCAATGTTTTGTTTGCTTCTGTCAAACTTAAAAAAGAAAAAGTAGTTTGGCATCCACTCTAAGTCCAGTTAACCCTTTGTTTGATTCTTCACACTTGAGTAGGGCCCATCTTCCTTTGGTACATTTCCATTAGGGGCACTGTAGTCCAATAGGATCAGGCCTAGGCTGTGAATCAAAAGATATAAACCCATTCAATTAATCACGTGTACTCAAAAAAATTGACTGGCATATTACCTCACTATTCCTTGATTTCTTACCTGCAAAATGATAAAGTTTGATTATGATAACAATAGGATATGATAAATGTGATATACCCCACATACAGGCTTTTCTAATATGCAACTTTAGGGTCCTTTCTCAGGCCCAGACCCACTCCCTAGCCAAAATTCCCTAGGATTCAGTCTGCTTTTCCCTCTTTGCAAAACTACAGCTGCCCTTTCTATCCCTTTGGGGTCCTCATCAATATTCCCCCTCCACCATTCTGTAGAGTGGGAAACAATCTCAATATGCTAGACGACGATCACAGGAGTTCTTTTTGTGTAACCTGCTATACCATCATGAAACTAATCCTTCCAAAGGAAGTGACTATTGCATGAGCAAGAATCAGAGGAAAGCATGGATCGCACAATTTTTCTGTTGCTGATAACAACACCATTGAAGACTGTTCTGGCATCATATATAATGCTTCATAGGAATGGTGGTCATTGTAATAAGATTGTGCCTGCCTTATAATGCCTCAATTACTCAAGCATCAACATGCCTCAATGCAAAGGACAGTTTTTGGTGATGTGGTAGCATATAGTCTAAACATTTCACACCACAACCTGCATTACTAGCCTCTCCCCCACTCTGCTTATATCTACTCTAGTATCACAAGCTTCATCTTCAAGGATTTGGAGGTCACGTCTCCACCTACCTTGCTGCTGCCATTCCTTTCTGATAGTGCAATTCAAAATTTCTCTCTTCATACTTACAAGGAAGGACTGCACAACTCTTCACCTGGGTTTAATCCCTGCTTCTTTCTCTTAAAATACTCTTTGTGGTTCTTCTTACACTCCTGCTTGATAATCTTGGGGCTGTTTTTAATGTGTAGCCAAAGATATGTGAGAATGAAACCTGATGAAAATAAACTGCAATTACATGTGCAGGCAGTAACTAGGAAGCTTCAGCAAATTTGTTGAGTCCTGGCACCCATTTTGAGTAAACAAACAAGTTTTCTGAGAGTCCACCCTTCCCAGATACCGTTCTATTTGAAGTTTAGTAAACTTACATCTCACCCCCACATGAACTGAAAAGTTGCAACAAGATTTCCAAAAGAAAGATACATGATTAGTGCAGTTAAAGTGAAAAGTGGTCTTTTTTAAATAAGAAGATTGGTTCCCTCTCTGCTCTAAGTCCTATGATTGGCCTGTGTCAAATTTTTTGCACGGTATCTCTTTCTTCAGGTCTCAAAAAAATCACAGCAGGAGCTTTTTAGAGTGAAACTTGGGCCTTGAAGAATAGAACAGGAAAGAAAGAACAAGCAAGGATGATGTCAAAATTCCATCCTTCCATTGCTACTGCTGTCAGAGGAGGAAACTGGTAGAAAGTTGATGCTTCTGTTGCTCTGAAGCAGTGAGACAAATAATCAAATGGGACATACCCAGGGGAAAAAAAAAACCGTGCATCAGCACCAATCAGCTAGCTCAGAGTAGCCTCAACTCTGTATACATCTCTGCCTGGGCAGATTCCGCCACTCTGGGGTCTATTTTAGCAGCCTAATTTATAAACTTGATGACAAAGGGGTTGATTATTTGGGGTCAGCATAACACTGGGCAGTGGAAAAGCAAATACAGGGGATGAGAACAAGATGTTCCATACATACATAATAGTGTCATTTCTTTTGAGGAGACATAGGAATCAAATGGCAGGAATTTCTGGCTCTTCGGATTCTGAGGGAAAACAAAATGACCTTGGCATCTAGAAAATAAGCTCCAGTTCCGAAGACTGTAGTTATTACCCACAATAAGATTAGATTCTGCCCTGTGGGAACACATTTGTGTTCTGCAGTCAGTTTGGGATTAACCTTTTCAGGGCCGCTGGAGAATTAATTGGTTCTTAACTTCTCTCTAGGCTGCCTTAGGCTCCAGAGGGTTCCATGTATGGCAAAGGAGCTTTGTGCAGAGCAGCCAGCTGTGCAACTGTGGCTTATTTACCCATGCTTCTGGCTTAGATTGCTCTAAATGTGAGGCTGGAGAAGGCAGCCCCTCCCAGAGAGCACACAAGCCCAGCCCAGCACAGCAGGACTTAGTGTGGGTGGGGTTCATCCAGTGCATCAAATAGGACAGTTCAGAAAGGGGTTGAACTATGAAACCACCCCAGGTCTGCTTCCTCCTCCACCGTGCTTCTCTTTTCTTCAATTGCTCCTGCCTTATACACCCTACTACAGATGGGGCAGTTGTGAAAATTCCGAAAGCCCAAAAATTCAAGCTGGCACTGCTTCAGGAATTGTGGATTTTTTAAAAAGAAGTGTACAACTTAGTTTAAAAGGATATTCATCAAAATGTTAATAGTGGTTATTTCTCTGGAGTGGGATTACTGGAGATTTTTCTTTTCTCTTTGTGGTTTCCTAAATTTTCCATCATGACCATGTATTACTTGCGTAGATGTTTTTAAATGTCTTGTTTAAAAAGGTAACCTTCCTAGATGATACATTTTTATTTCCCTGGTGCTCTATCTCCAAGCACTGGAGAACAGCCCAGAAAATGTACAGAAAAACACCCAAGTGGGGAGTTTTCCACTACCAGCATTATTATTCTTTAAAATCATGGAGATAAGGCAAAGGATGAATATATGAACAGACTATCAGCAGGGCCTTGGAAGGAAAATAATTCACTCCAGATGGTTCAGATGAATAGACTGTGAAAAGACTGTTTACAGTGAGTGGTCAGGGTTACAGGAAGAAACAAGGAAGAGTGAAGTATGAGTGGGAGGGTCAAAGGAAGTAATAGCGTTGCCAGAGCCCAGTGAGTGCTGGACCCATGGAGGAGGAGGAGCCCAGTAGGTACTCCAGCTGTGCAGGGATGAAGCTACTGCCAGAAGTGCAGTGCCAGCGCAGGAAGGGAGTTGGGGAGAAATACTCTGACCTCCCTTTCTTCCCACTAACTGATCTCTTACCATTTCTACCCCTCTACCAAACCCAACTACAAGCCAGCAGGCAAAGGAGCCAAGAATATACAGTCCACAGGGGTAAACCTAGAAAACAGAGCAGGACTATGAAGAATAGAAATTGGATGGGGGTAGGGGGCAAAGAATAATCAGCATGGCCTACCCCTTTTGTCACTCAGAAGCCACTCCTGTCCTTTATGCAAAAGAAGAACTATCATTTCCAACACAGAGGAGACACAAAATCTATAAGTCACCATATCATCATGAGGTGGTATTCAGTTATATTCTTATCTGGAACCTAAATTATAAGAGTTGTCACCACCCGTACCCTTCATCAAGGAAGCAAGGAAAGGGAAGTGAGAAAAAGATAATTGATTAACATCAAATATGTATAGTTCTTAGAGTCCCCACTTGCTGAGAAACTAAGCCAACACTCCCTCATCTCCCTCCCAACACCCCCTCCCCCCAGGGAACAAGGCCTCCTCTGCATACAGTCCTTTCAACTCTCCCCAAGGGAGAAGAAGTGTAAGATGTGATAGGGTTGAATTCACTGATGTACTCACCCAGAATTGAAAATTTAAAGTGTTGACTGAAGCACTGAGCTGTGTTGTAATGGTCTATTAAATTGGCCAATCAAAGCCTGGACTCAGTGACAGCCTGCAGTCATTGAAGTCAAAATGCCTGAACTTCTCTGACATCCTATAGAAGAAGGAGTCCAGAGGTTCTGGGTAATGGATATAACAGAATAGATTTACTTGCAAACTGCTTAGCTACCCCTAACCACACCTCCTCGAGGACACAGAGGACACGCCCTTCACCAAGGCATTAAAACATGTATTGATGCCCTTTCTCTTCCCTCCCATTCCTGAATAATTCAGTCTAAAAGCCATTACGTGGGGGGCGGAGAAAAGCAGGCATCTAGAGGGCAAGGTATTAGAGCCTAAGTGGGGTAAAGAAATGTGAATAAAAAATGTTGCCTGCCATATCAGCAAACAAAGGATGCTGTGGCCATTAAGCCCTCAGCCACTGGAGCCACCCTCAATGGTGCGCCCTGATGGGAGTGAGGATGGGAAAGAAGAGGATTCTGGCCCCAGATTGCTGAGGTACATATCAAAGGAATGATTTCACTGAGCCCAGACTCTTGCATTTTCCTATACACAAAACAGCACTAAATTCATTAACTAGAGATGTCTGGTTTTCTTTAATTAACAGTAACCTTTTGATGTTCTGACTACCTGGTCTTTGTTGCAAAACCCCTATGTATCCTGCCTCTTCCCTAACTTCTTCGTCCCAGGCTTGAGTCCTCAGAAAGTCCGCTAAATAAAACATAATTCTCAACTTTTAGGTTGTGCATTTTTTCAGTTGACAGAAGGCATGGCATAGGGTTATGAAGCCCAAGCAGGGTATGGAGGGCACCTATGCTGGTATGGAGGGCATCACACGTGGAGGCAGTCTGGCATGGAATGTCAAAGCTGAATTGAAGAAAGGAGGGAGTTCATGCAGAGGGGTGGCCTGGCATGGGGTTCTTGTACCCAAATAGGGTTAGGAGACTGTTCATTCTAGAGGGCAGTCCAACATAAGGAGTTATAGCTAGGGCAGGGTGAGAAGGACACCCCCAAGGAGAGGTGTTCTGGCATGGACTATCATCAGAGTCCAAGGACAGTGAGGAAAGCATGCACACGGAGTGAGGAGAGCTGCGTGGCATGGGGAATCAGAGCCCCTCGCAGAGAGGGTGACCTGCTGACTGGGTGTCGGGGCCCAAGTGGAATGAGAAAGGCATCAGTGGGGAGAGGTGGCCTGGCATGGGATGTCTCAGCCTAAGTGGGCTGAGAAGGGTGTCCACACTGGAGCACAAGTCAGCATGTAAAGTCAGAGCTGAGCAGTGAGGAAGGCATTCACACAGAGATGCAATTTGGCATGCAATATCAGAGCCCAAGTGGAGTAAGAAAGGTGTCCATAATGGCAGGGAGCCCCATACAGGACGTCAGATCCTGAGCAAGGGGAAGAGTGCATCCATGAACTAAAGTGGCAGGCTAAAGCAAGGTGTCAGAGCCTGAGCAGGACGAAGAAGGCAAACTTGCAGGGGTAAGGCCTAGCATGGGGTGTCAGATCCAAGAAGAGTGAAAAGCATGTCCATGAAGGGAAGAGACTTCCCGCTGCAGGATGTAAGTGTCCACGTTGGAGGAGGATGGTTTCCATACAGGTGAGGAAGCAGCCTAGAGAGGGGTGTTTGAGCCCAAACAGAGTGAAGACGAGGTCTCCAGAAAGAGGCTGCCTGATGTGGGCTATCAGAACCCAAGCAGTGTAAAAAAAGCATCCATGTGGGAAGAGGGGCAGCCTGGCACTGAACGGTCAGAGCCTGAGCAAGGCAGGGTGATGAAGGCAGAGGAATGGCCTTGCATGGAATGTTAAAACCCATGTGGAGTTAACAGAACATCCACACAGTGGAATAGGAGTGCGATGGGCAGTGTGCAACATCAGAGACTTAATGGGATGGAATGGGTATCCCCACAAAAAGATAGCCTGGTATGGGGTGTCAGCAGCCAAGAAGGATGAGGAGAGCATCCATGCAGAGGGATGGCCTGATATCAGGTGTTGAAGCCGAAGTGGGATTAGGAAGGCATCTCCAAAGGATAAGTGGTAGTGGAGGAAATGCAGATTAATTACATACAAGAGGCCTAATCAAATTATTATGGATAACTGAGGCCAGGTTTTTGCATTGTCAGAGAAGAGAGTTACCAATTTGATAAGGGAAAAAAAACTATAATGAACCTTGTGGTATTGGACTGGAATTGGAGGTATCAGTGAGAAGTCATAGTTTTCAATACAAAATAAATATGGATGTAAATGTGTGTAAGTGTATTTATACACATTTAGATAGACAGCTAGAGAGATAAGTATACACATGCATACACATACGTGCACTTCTACATATATTTCCTAACTCTGTCTGCTGAGAGGACCTAGAAGCAATGACACATCAGTAGCAATGATCATACATAGTACCCAGATCTTGTTTTCTATTCTTTTTTGGCTTTTTTAAAAGTTTTTATTTTATATTATAGTTGATTAACAATGTTGGGTTAGTTTCAGGTGTATAACAAAGTGACTCAGTTAAATATATACACGTATCTATTCTTTTCCAATTCTTTTCCCATTTAGGTTACTACAGAGTATTGAGCAAAGTTCCCTGTGCTACACAGTAGGTCCTTGTTGGTTATTTATTTTAAATATAGCAGTGTGTACATATCAATCCCAAATTCCCAGTCTATCCCTCCCCTGACCCCTTTCCCCGGTAACCGTAAGTTTGTTCTCTAAGTCTGTGAGTCTGTTTCTGTTTTAAAAATAAGTTCAATGGGCTTCCCTGGTGGCGCAGTGGTTGAGAGTCTGCCTGCTAATGCAGGGAACACGGGTTTGAGCCCTGGTCTGGGAGGATCCCACATGCCGCGGAGCAACTGGGCCCGTGAGCCACAACTACTGAGCCTGCAACAAGAGAGGCCGCGATAGTGAGAGGCCCACGCACCGCGATGAAGAGTGGCCCCTGCTTGCCACAACTAGAGAAAGCCCTCGCACAGAAACAAAAACCCAACACAGCAAAAATAAATAATAAATTAATAAACTCCTACCCCCAACATAAAAAAATTAAGTTCATTTGTATCATTTTTGTTTAGATTCTGCATATAAGCAATATCATATGATATTTGTCTTTCTCTGTCTGACTTATTTCACTTAGTATGATACTCTCCAGGTCCATCCATGTTGCTGCAAATGGCATTATTTCATTCTTTTTAGTGGCTGAGCAATATTCCATTGTAAATATGAACCACATCTTCTTTATCATATACCTGTTGATGGACATTTAGGTTGCTTCTATGCCTTGGCTATGGTAAATAGCGCTGCAATAAACATTGGGGTGCATGTACTCTTTCAAACCATGTTTTTCTCCAGATATATGACTAGGAGTGGGATTGCTGGGTCATATGGAAGTTCTATTTTTAGATTCTTTTTTTTTTTTTTTTGCGGTACGCGGGCCTCTCACTGCTGTGGCCTCTCCCGTCGCAGAGCACAGGCTCCAGACGCGCAGGCTCAGCGGCCATGGCTCACGGGCCCAGCCGCTCCAAGGCATGTGTGATCCTCCCGGACCGGGGCACAAACCCGCATCCCCTGCCTCCCCAGGCAGACTCTCAACCATTGCGCCACCAGGGAAACCCTATTTTTAGATTCTTAAGGAACATCCATACTGTTCTCCATAGTGGCTCTACCAATTTACATTCCCACCAACAGTGTAGGAGGGTTCCCTTTTTTCCACACCCTCTCCAGCATTTATTGTTTGTAGACTTTTTGATGATGACCATTCTGACTGGTGTGAGGTGGTATCTCATTGTAGTTTCGATTTGCATTTCTCTAATGATTAGCGATGTTGAGCATCTTTTCATGTGCCTCTTGGCCATCTGTATGTCTTCTTTAGAGAAATGTCTATTTAGGTCTTATGCCCATTTTTCGATTGGGTTGTTTGCTTTTTGATATTGAGGCACATGAGCTGTTTGTAAAGTCTGGAGATTAAATACTTGTCAGCTGCATTGTTTACAAATATCTTCTCCCATTCTGTGGGTTGCCTTTTTTGTTTTGTTTATGGTTTTCTTTGCTTTGCAAAAGCTTTTGAGCTTAATTATGTCCCATTTGTTTAGTTTTGTTTTTACTTCCATTACTCTAGCAGACGGATTGAAAAAGCTTTTGCTGCAATTTATGTAAAAGAGTGTTCTGCCTATGTTTTCCTCTAAGAGTTTTATAGTATCCAGTCTTGCATTTAGGTCTTTAATCTATTTTGAGTTTATTTCTGTGTATGGTGTTAAAGAATGTCCTAATTTCATTTTTTATATATAGCTATCCAGTTTACACAGAATCATTTATTGAAGAGACTGTCTTTCCTCCATTGTATAGTCTTGCTTCCTTTGTCATAGATTAATTGACCATAGGTGTGTGGTTTATTTCTGGGCTTTCTATCCTGTTCCATTGATCTACATTTCTGTTTTTGTGCCAGTACCATACTGTTTTAATGACTGTAGCTTTGTAGTATAGTCTGAAGTCAGAGAGCCTGATTCCTCCAGCTCCATTTTTCTTTCTCACGGTTGCTTTGGCTATTTGAAGTCTTTTGTGTCTCCATGCAAATTTTAAGATTTTTGTTCTAGTTCTGTGAAAAATGCCATTGGTAATTTGATAGGTATCGCATTGAGTCTGTAGGTTGCCTTGGGCAGTACAGTCATTTTGACAATACTGATTCTTCCAGTCCAAGAACGTGGTATATCTTTCCATCTGTTTGTGTCATCTTCGATTTCTTTCATCAGTATCTTATAGTTTTAGCAAACCAAATCCAACAATTAAAAGGATCATACACCATGATCAAGTGGGATTTATCCCAGCGATGCAAGGATTTTTCAATATCCACAAATCAAACAGTGTGATACACCACATCAACATATTGAAGAATAAAAAGCACATGATCATCTCAATAGATGCAGAAAAATCTTTTGACAAAATTCAATGCCCATTTATGATCAAAACTCTCCAGAAAGTGGGCATATAGGGAACATACCTCAAGATAACAAAGGCCATATATGACAAACCTACAGCTAACATCATACTCAACTGTGAAAAGCTGAAAGCACTTCCTCTAAGATCAGGAACAAGACAAGGATGCCCACTCTCTCCACTTTTATTCAACATAGTTTTGGAAGTCCTAGCCACAGCAATCAGAGAAGAAAAAGAAACAAAAGGAATCCAAATTGGAAAAGAAGAAGTAAAACTGTCACTGTTTGCAGATGACATGATACTACACATAAAAAGTCTTAAAGATGCTACCAGAAAACTACTAGAGCTCATCAATGAATTCAGTAAAGTTTCAGGATACAAAACAAATAACAGAATCTGTTGCATTTCTATACACTAGCAATGAAAGATCAGAAAGAGAAATTAAAGAAACAGGGATGAACATACACACACTACTATATATAAGATAGATAACCAACAAAGATGTACTGTATAGCACAGGGAACTCTACTCAATATTCTGTGATAACCTATATGAGAAAAGAGTCTAAAAAAGAATGAATATATGCATATCATAACTGAATCACTTTGCTGTACATCTGAAACTAACACAACATTGTAAATCAACTATACTCCAATAAAATTAAAATTAAAAAAATATATCCCATCAAACTGCTTTCCACTCCCCTGCAATGCTGCTTTCTCTAAGCCTTCACTAATATTGGGAATTATTAATCTTCCTTTCTTTACCAATGTACAGGCAAGGAATAATAGTTTTTGTTTTCAAATGTACTTTCATTTGCATTTTGACTATTTGTATTTCTACATTTATAAATGGCTAATATTCTACTTAGATATTGTTTTCTTATGAATTTATAAGTGCTTTATATTTTAGAGGTATTGATCCACTATCTAGTTTGTATAGCAAATAATTTTTCAAATTAAAAAATTCTTTTTGAAAAAAAAAAAGAAACAATCCCATTTACCACTACATCAAAACGAATAAAATACCTAGGATTAAACCTACCTAAGGAGGCAAAAGACCTGTACTCCAGATCTTGTTTTCTATTTTAAAAAAATTTATTTTTTTTTATTTATTAATTTTTGGCTGCATTGGGTCTTTGTTGCTGCGTGCGGGCTTTCTCTAGTTGCGGCGAGCGGGGCTACTCTTCATTGTGGTGTGCGGGCTTCTCATTGCGGTGGCTTCTCTTGTTGCAAAGCACAGGCTCTAGGCATGTGGGCTTTAGTAGTTGTGGCACGCGGGCTCAGTAGTTGTGGCTCGTGGGCTCTAGAGCGCAGGCTC
Source organism: Aethalodelphis obliquidens (assembly GCF_003676395.1). NCBI lineage: Eukaryota > Metazoa > Chordata > Mammalia > Artiodactyla > Delphinidae > Aethalodelphis > Aethalodelphis obliquidens. Next base: position 13,614,940 of record NW_020837998.1, read on the forward strand.
AGTAGTTGTGGCTCACGGGCTTAGTTGCTCTGCGGCATGTGGGATCTTCCCAGACCAGGGCTCGAACCTGTGTCCCCTGCATTGGCAGGCGGATTCTTAACCACTGTGCTACCAGGGAAGCCCCAGATCTTGTTTTCTAAATACCATTTTCTGCTAAAAGAAATCAGAGCTCCTTGGAGAATTAGCTTATTACAAGGGCTAGACGAGGAAATGATAAGATGAGCCTGGAACCCCTTTTTGTGCCAGAAACTAAGGAAGGAAGGCAGTGCTTGAAGAATGGGTTATTTATGTAGTTTCTAAGTATCTCCTCACAAAATACTTACCAGTTACAAAAGACAAAAAGAGTAACTTTACAATCGAGAAGCCTGGAAGATACCACCTTAATCAAGTGATCAAAATGAACATCATTAGTAATGGGACAAACAGAAATTATTCACCACCCAGTAGGACATGATAAGAAGAATGCAGCATCACTTCTGTGATATTCCTACTAAAGATGCTCTATCAGTCAGGGTTCAACGAGAGAAACAGAACCACAAGGAATCTGTCACAGAAATTTGACCTTATACAATTGTGGGACCTAGTTAAGAAGTGTATGCAAGGCTATTGTCTTTGTGTCTAATGCTGGAGCTTGCAATCCACAGGTCAGGCAGTTGGAAAGGTAAGATAGATGGAAGGCAGGGGGAAAGCAAAGACAAGTTGGAACCCACAAGCATTAGCAGGCAGTTCTTGTTGTCTCTGCCTTTAGTGGTATGTGTATCCCACAGAAGCTGGGCCCTTCATCGTGAAGCTAAACCTACCCCTGACCCAGAAAAGCTGAAGGGAGATCTAGGGGAAGGTGGGGCAGTTGTGGGCCCAGCTGGTGCCCCACACCAACGCGCTAAGCCAACAGATAAGCAATAATGTGTGTAAACTACAAAATGGCTGTTGTTTCACTTCTACCCTCCAAATTTCCCATGAGAATGTCTTTCGTGGTGCACCTCAGCAAGAAACATACAGAAAAGGGGTTCTGGAAAATGCAGCTCACCCTAACCAGTTGACACATTATAAAGCCACAAGAGATACATAACATGAACCTAGTTATGAGGAAATGTCAGAATAATCCAAATTGAGGGACAGTCTACAAAATAACTGTAATCTTCAAAAGTTTCAAGATCATAAAAGTTAAGGAAAGACTGAAGAATCATTTCAGACTAAAGGAAACTAAAGGTACATTACAATTTAATGCAATGCACAATTCCTGAATCCCTTTGCACTGAAGGACAATTGGCACAACTTGAATGGGGTCTGAGGATTAGATGGTAATAATGTATCAGTGTTAATCTCCTGATACTGATGTTTGTTGTGTGGTTATATAGGAGAACATCCTTGTTTATCAGAAATACACACTTAAGTATCTGGAGAAATTCATACTTTAGTATTTTGAGGTGGAAGGGCAATAATTTGGCAACTAACCCTCTAAAGGTTCCAGGAAAAGTTACTTGTATTTGCCACTTTTCTATACATTTTCTGTACACCTGTGATTGTCTCCCAAAAAAATTATAAAAATATGCATTGGGTAAGGGGAGCACCTGCATCCTTAACAAGCTAAGTAATGGCCATACTCCAAAGGCCCAAGATGATGATGAGAGATTCCACGATGGAATTGGGTTCCCTGATCTCAGATGGGACCTAATGGGATCCCAAAGTGATAAAGGTCAGGTGGCAGCCTAACCACAAAATAAGAACATTTACCACAATAACACACAAGGACAGAATGGTAATCTCAGTGTTTTGACCCATGTTTTGACCCACAAAGATCTGTGGCAATGGCTAATTTTTCATAGAGTCCCTGAAAATGAAATATATGGTTAGCCTACTAAAGTGCTGCTTTACATACATAGTAGGAAAGATTATAGGTCTTCTGGGCAGAAACCTAACTTCCTTTGGTCATCATAAAGAAAATTCATGGCATCTTACCCAGTTTCCAGTCGTAAGCCAGTTCACAGGCACAGAGCCCCCTGATGGAGGAGGGATTCTGCAATGCAGCCACAGATATGTATCATGAATCTTCCCCCAAAGGTTTTGTGGCAATTTATTAGGGTAACTGCACTCAGGGAAAGGAAATACTCAGACCTTCTGGGGATTATTAGATACTGGCTCCGAAGGTATGCTGATCCCTAAACAACTGGAATAACCACTATTATCCTCTGATAATAGGGAACCTATGGAGTTTAGGTGATAGATGGAGTCTTGGCTTGAACATGTCTTACATTGGGACTAAGGACGCATCCTATGGTTATTTCCCAAGACTCAGAATATATAATGAGAATAGATATTAACTGACAGAATTCCCAAATTGATCCTCTGACCTATGGAGTGAGAACTATTATGGGAGGAAAATCCAAGTGGAAGCCCCTGGAACAACCCTTACCCCTACCATGATAGTTAAACCTAAAGGAATATCGTTTCCCTGGGGGAACTGCAGAGATAACCTATATCAAAAATTGAGAGATGCTATAAAGGCACTTTCTACCAAATTCCCATTTGACTTACCTGCTTGGCTTCTGTAAGTCAGATGATTTGTGGAAAATTAGAGTAAATTATCACAAATTTAATCAAGTGATACCAATTGCAGCTGAGGTTCCATATGAGCCATCTCTATTGGTATGCAGTTATTGACCTGGAAAATGTATACTTTTTCATTTCAGTCAACAAGCAAAATCAGAAACAGATTACATTTACAGGGCAAGGACAATAGATTAGCTGTATACCTTTACTGTTGCCCTAGGGCTATGTCAACTCTTCTGCTCACTGTCATAGACCAGAGGATGCTTGATCATCTTGATATCCCAGAGAACATAATACTGGTCCATTATATTGATGATATTATGCTAAGCAAACACAGTGAATAGGAAATAGCAAATAAATAAATACCTTAGCAAGACATATGTATGCCAGAGTATAGGGGATGAACCTTGAAGAAGTTCAAGGGCGTGCCACATTGGTGAAGTTTCTAAGGGTCCTGTGGTATTGGGCATTTCTGAATATTCCTTATAAAATAGGATATAAGCTCCTGCACTTGTATTATTTACCATGAAGACAGAGGCACAAAGTGTGGTGAGCCTCTTTGGATTTTGAAGGTAACATTTACCATATTTGATTATGCCCCTCTGACTCATTTATCAGGAACCTTGCAACCTTGAGTGAATCTCAGAGAAAGTAATGACTTTGCAGCAGGTGCTGGTTGCAATGAAAGCTGATCTGCCACTTGGGTCTTAGGACCCAACAGATCCAATGGTATTCAAAATATGTCTGTGGCAGGCAGAGTAGTATGAAACCTCTGGCAAAGCCCCAATAAGAAATCACTATGAAGATCACTATGGCTCATGAGGAAGGCCATGCCCTCCTCTGTTGACAACTATTCTTCATTTGAAAAATCACTACTGGTTTATTACTGGGCCCTGATAGAGACTGAATATCTAACTATAGGACACAAAGGGATTATACAAACCAAACTTGTCTTCATGAACTGAGTGCTACCTGATCCACCAAACCATAAAATTTCCCACACAAAGCAGCATTTTATTGAAGATAGAAATGAAGGACTTCCACATCCATAATGACATGTGAGGAGCACTGTAGATCCACTCCAGAGTGAAACAAGCATAACTGATGAAAATCATTTAAAGAGCCAATGGTTTAAAGTCCCTTGATATTGTCCTAGGGCACAGAGCAAATGTAGAAACATTTCTTCAAGAAAATCTACTAAAACTCAGTAAGAATAGCAAGGATCTGTGACAGTTTAGCCAAGACCCATTCCCTCCTTCCCCATCACCCGCCTGGGTTTAATGGAAGCTTCCCTCCAGGAGGATGTGGCCAAGAAGACAGGTCTCTCTTACCCCTCAGCTCCAAACCAAGGGTTATCATATCTCATTGGGAGAGGCAAGCCACAAGCACTTCTCATTTCCTACCACTCCAAGTTGAAGAAGCCAAATTCCTGGTGAATATGGCCGAGAAGTTGGGACACCCTTCCTTACTCAGCTTCCACTCACAGGGCAGACATTCTACATCAAGCATGGCTTGCCAGAATACTGGGGCCCCAATCACCCTTGCTCTAGCTCACTCTAAAAGTAAGGGTTCCATGTCAGGAAACACAAGCTGAGAAGACCAGAGGGTACTACACCCACACAGTGCCCAAAGAATGACTCAGATAATTTTCCCAAGGGAAGACACCATCCATAATAACTGAGAGTTCCAAAGTACTCCTTAAAGAAACTGATTTAATTTGAAAAAGTATGTGGAAAGACTAAGGGTGCTCCTAGAAACAGTGGCCATTTTGGTAGCAAGCAATTAAGAAGAGACTGATAACTCCATGAGAGCAAGGTAAACCGTAGGCCAATAAATTTGCCAGAAAGAAGCAGGAAAAAAGAAGGCTAAGACTAACCTTCCAGGGATCAGAGCAGACCTCAAACATATGCCTCAAAACTATCCCTACAAAAGAGCCCAAATTTATTCGGATTGAACTATAGAGCAATTTAAGCCCCACAGCTAACATCATACTTAATGATGACAGACTGCATGCTTTCCCTCTAAAATCAGGAACAAGACAAGGATGTTGCTCTTGCCACTTCTACTCAACATTGTACTGGAGGTTCTAGCTGGGGCAATTAGGCTAGATGAAGAAACAAATGGCATACAGTTTGAAATGAAGAACTAAAACACTCTATTTGTAGATGGCATGATCTTGTATATAAAAAACTGTAAGGAATCCACACACCAAAAAAAACCTATTAGAACTAATAAATGAGTTCAACAAGGTTTCAGGATACAAGAGCAATATACAAAATCAATTGTATTTCTGTAAATATAATTGTATTTCTGTAAATCCAAAAATCAATTATATTTCTGCAATGAATGGTTTGAAAATGAAACTAAGAAAACAATTCTGTTTACAAAAACAACCAGAAGAATAAACTATTTGGGGATAATTTTAACAAAAGAAGTACAAAACCTAGTCTCTAAAAACTGTAAAACATTGTGAAAAATAAGTAAATGGAAATAAGTAAATGGAAAGATATCTGTAGTAGGCAGAATAATGGCCCCCAAGGATGTCCACATCTTAATCCTCAAAACCTGTGAATATGTTACCTTACATGAAAAAAGGGGCTTTGCAGATGTGATTAACTTAAGGATTTTGAGATGGAAAGGTTATCCTGGATATCTGGTTGGGTCCAATGTGATTGAAAGTTTTCTTTATAAGATAAAGGCAAGAGTGTAAGAGTTAGAGAGAGGGATTAAAACATGCTACATTGCTGGCTTTCAAGATGGCGTAAGGGCCATAAGCCATGAGCCATGAGCAATGGAAGTAGCTTCTAGAAGCTAGAAAATGCAAGAAAATGTATCCCTCCCTCCATCTAACATCTTGAAACCCATTTCAAATTTCTGACCTGCAGAACTGTAAGAAAATTAATTTGTGCTGTTTTATGTTACTAAATTTGTGGAAATTTGTTATACCAGCAATAGGAAACCAACGCAACAACCCATGTTCATGGATCAGAAGACTTAACATTGTTAATATGGCAACACTTCCCAAACTTATCTACAAATTCAATACAATTCCTGTCAAAATCTAAGCTGCCTTCTTTGAGGAAATTGACAAGCTGACTCTACAATTCATATGGAAATTCAAAGGACTCAGAATAGCCAAAATAATCTTGGAAAAGAAGAACAAAATTGAATGACTCATATTTCCTGATTTTAAAACTCATTACAAGCCTACAGAATCAAGATGTATTGTACTAGCATAAAGACAGACATATAGACCAATGGATGTCAAGAAAATGTAATGAAAAAAGAATAGTCTTTTTAACAAATGGTGCTGGTACAATTGGATATCCACATGCAAAACAATGAAGTCAGACCCTCCCTACCTCACACCATTTATACAAATTAATTCAAAATGGGTCAAATATCTAAATGTAAGAACTAAAACTTTTAAGCTCTTAGAAGTCATAGTCATACATCTTCATGGCCTTGGATCATGTCATGGTCTCTTGGATATGACACCAAAAAGCAACAAAAAACAATAGATAAATAAGAATTCATCAAAATTTAAAAATTTGTGGTTCAAAGGACAATATCAAGCAAGTGAAATGAAAATATACAGAACAGGAGAAAATATTTGCAAATCATATCTCTGATAAAAGACTTGCATCTAGAATATATAAAGAGCTATTACAACTCAACAACAAAAAGACAAATAACTGGGCTTCCCTGGTGGCACAGTGGTTGAGAATCTTCCTGCCAATGCACGGGACATGGGTTCGAGCCCTGGTCTGGGAAGATCCCACATGCCGCGGAGCAACTGGGCCCGTGAGCCACAACTCCTGAGCCTGCGCGTCTGGAGCCTGTGCTCTGCAACAAGAGAGGCCGCAATAGTGAGAGGCCTGCGCACCGCGATGAAGAGTGGCCCTCGCTCACCGCAACTAGAGAAAGCCCTCGCACGGAAACGAAGACCCAACATAGCCAAAAATAAAAAAAATTTAAAAAGACAAATAACTAAGAAATAATAGGTGAAAGATCTGAATAGGCATTTCTTCAAAAAGCTATACAAATGGTCAGTAAACACAAATAAATGCTCAGTATCATTAGTCATTAGGGAAATTTCAACCAAAACCACAAAGAGATACTACTTCATACCCACTGAAGTATCTACAATAAAAAAGACAGATAATAATAAGTGCCATGAGGATATAGAGAAATTGGAACCCTCATACATTGCTGGTGGGTATATAAAATGGTGCAGCCACTTTGGAAAACAGTTCAACAGTTTCTCAAACAGTTAAACATAGAGTTACCAGATGACCCAGCAGTTGCACTCCTAGGTATATACATAAGAGATTTGGAAACATACGTTCACACAAAAACTTATACATGAATGTTCATAGCACCATTATTCATAATAACTAAAAAGTGGAAAAAACACAAACCTTTACCAACTGTTGAATGGATAAAGTTTTGTATAGTCATACAAAGGAATATTACTCAGCAAAAAAAAAGGAATGAAGAATAAATTGAGCAATGTTATTGAAAATGTGGTATAGGAAACTCCAGGGCTCCATCCCTTCCACAAAAACAATTAATAAGCTGGCAAAAACTGTCAGAATCAACTTTGTAAAATTCTGGAATCTAGTGTAAAACTTACAAGAACCAGGAGAGTACTTAATGAAGAAAGGAGCTTTTGCATTGCAGTCACAGAGCACTGCAGCTTTTTTTGCCTACCTACCATCTCCCCACTCCTCAGTTTGGCAGCTGTGAAGGCAGCAGCCCACACTCCTGGTGCAGGTTGCTAGTGCCAGAGAGAGCAGTATGAACCTTATTCACAAAGAATTATGGTTGTGGATTTCAGTCCATCTGATGGCTTCCTCAAGGACTGATGCAAAGGCTTGCCTTTGTTTCTCTTGACTCAGAACATTCCCAGGCCTTGTACGGCTTATAGGGTAGCTTTCATAGAAAGCATTTAATGGAAAAAGTATTGGACGCAGCAGCCCGGGGCAAGGAAGAACAGTCAGGACAAGCAATAGACACTTCAAAAAGACTAGCAAAGAATGTGGAGGAGATATATGGTGGGCTAGGTAGATGAGGTTTTTTAAAACTGCTGTGCATACTGTGGAATTGAGAAGTCCACAAGGATGCCCAAGTGTAGACACAAGTTCAGAAAAGGGCCTAAGAAGACTCTAAGATTTCACCTCAGGGTGACCTTCAGTTTCCACGGAAGCAAGACATGAAGGCTAAGAAAGAGTTGTAAATGGTCCAGCTAAGCATTGAAGGAGTGCCCAAAAACAATACCAATTTGCAAAGACTGGGAGAGTATTTTTTTCTTTTTCTTTTGTTTTCTTTTCTAGGCTCCAGACATTTAGTGAAACCCTGTCAAAACACCAGCTTACCACCTAACAAAACAAAGACTTCATTGGCCACACAGGACAAACGATACAGTCATTTAAAAAAATAGCTTAGAAAAGAATGTCAGCAAAACAGCAGAATAGGAGGTTCCAGCCATCAACTCCCCACAGAAACATTAATTTTAGCAACCAACTACAGATGAAAACACCTTTATAGGAGTCTAGGAGGCCAGTGGAGAAGTTTCAGCACCATGGTGAAGCAAAAAATCAGAACAGATGCATTGAAGAGGGTAAGAAGAACAGTTTCACTTTATTCACATCACCCTTCCCTCAGTGTGGCACAGCTCAGTGCCAAGAGAGACTTCCTTGGCCCTCGATTTTTCCCTCAAGGGAAAGTAAGGGAAAAATGAGTGCCCAATTTCCACAGCCTGTGGCACTATGCCCAGGAGGCCCACTTTTTCTCTTCCTACCAAGAACACTGAGGGGGATCAGCACATCTGAAGCATCTGGGGGCAGCTAGGAGCAAGAAAAAGTGAGGGCTGTCAGCAGCCAGTGCAGAGAACTCAACAACTGACACATCCTACTAGCCAGCTCATGGACTCCACCAGGAGCCCCACCCGCGAGCCCCATGGGGTGTGTAACCTGCAGAACACCCCACTAGGTGACACATGCCCCCAGCACTCTGTGCACCACCACCACCACCCCACACCCCATAGCTGGGAGACAGAATAATGTACTAGGTGAGAGCCTTGTGATATGGGTCCCGCAATAAAATCCAAAGGCAGAAGTTCCCAGTGTAAAGTATTCATCAGAACCTCCCACAAGAAACCCAGGCATTTGTACCCATTCATGGGCTATCTCTGCTATATGAGTCCTAGTGGTGTGTTTAAAGGCATCTGTGAGCCAAGAGCTGTTTGTCCCTGGGCACAGAATAACCAAGGTGGCCTTGAAGGCTACTCCAAAATCACTCCTTGAGGAGCAATTAGGGCAGAAATATGGGCGGGGCATCCAACTGAAGGGAAGCCCTGGGGCAAAAATGTTGTTGTTACCTGGAGTTGGCTGAAATTGAATATATCAGCAGAGTAAGCATTTAAGGTGGGGTACAGCAACTGAAGACCGTATGACAAGTCCAGCAATTTGATTCCCGGTGTGTGGGTAGCCCATTGAATAAAAATGTTGGTGGTCTTTGTGAAGCATTTCTCTCATGATTAATGATATTGGGCAACTTTTCATGTGCCTGTTGGCCTTCTGTATGTCTTTTTTGGAAAAATGTCTATTCAGATATTCTGCCCATTTTTTAATCAGGTTGTTTGATTTTTTGATGTTGCGTTGTATGAGCTGTTTATACATTTCGGATATTAACCCCTTGTTGGTCATATTATTTGCAAATATTTTCTCCCATTCAGTAGGTTGTCTTTTCATTTTGTTGATGGTTTCCTTTGCTGTGCAAAAGCTTTTAAGTTTAATTAGGTCCTAATTGTTTATTTTTGCTTTTATTTCCTTTGCTTTAAGAGAGATCCAAAAAAATATTGCTACAATTTACATCTCTTCGGAAAGAGTGTTCTCTTTGGAAAGAGTGTTCCACCTATGCTTTCCCATTCTTTTTTCTTCATTCTCTTCTGAGTGGATAATTTCATATAACTTGCCTTTGACTTCACAGATTCTTGTTTTTGATCAAATCTGCTTTTAATGCTCTGTATTGCATTTTTCATTTCATTCACTGTATTCTTCAGCTCCATAATTTCTGTTTGGCTCTTTTCTATGATTTCTCTCTGTGTGAAACTTATCATTTACCTCCTATATTTTTTTCCTGGTTTCTTTTGTCTTTCTGTGTTTTCTTATGGGTTATTGAGCTTCCTTAAAACAACTATTTTGAATTCCTTATTGGGCAAATCACAGATCTCCATTTTTGGGGGGGTCAGTTACTGGAAAATTATTGTATCCCTTTGGTGGTGTCATTATTTCCTTGATTTTTCATGTTCCTTGAAGGCTTATGTTGCTGTCTTCCTATTTGAAGAAGCAGTCAGATCCTCCAGTCTTTACTGACTGGCTTCAGCTGACAAATACTATCTGTCATCTGTGCTAGTGATTCTGAGACTTTCTCAGACCTTTTCTGTAAATATGCCTACTCCACACTTCTTGTTCCCTGGTGCGGGGGAGGAGGGGTAATTATTAAGATTGTATACCTTCCCTCAATCCTACAAAGACAGGCTGGGTGCGACAGCCTCCCATTTGCTTTCCCTATGGCAATGCCAAATGTTCAATTTTGTGTGCTTTCTCACAGTCCAATAGAGACAGGACAGATTTGTGTGGGTGTTCGTTAACCATTTGCAAAACTCATATGTGTTTCCCTTGGGGGTACATGCAGGGAGCAAGCCACACAGTGAGGGTGTGTGTGAATGAGGAGCATGGAACGTTGAGGGTAACTGTGGACCAGTTGGGGAGATCCACATGGAGGCATCCCCAGCAGCTTGTGGGTGGGCTTCGTGATGGAATCAGTGGAAGTGTTAGTAGGATCTGTGTCCTTTTGATGCCCTCCAAGAACCCTGGCTGCTGTTCTGCCAGCCCTTCCCCACTGTCCAAACATGCAGCACACTTCAGTATTCTGGATGGGATAAGAAAGAGGTGGGCTTCTTTGGCAGCATTCCACACAGCTGAGGAATCTTGTCTTTCACTCACTCTTACTTTCTCCATGGGAGAAATCACAGGTGGAGAGGGTCTTGGTACTAAGCTGTTCCACCTTAGGGAAAGGGTTATGCAAGTGAAGTGAAGCTTTTCCTCTTACCCTTTTCAATGTGTCCAATTTAAATTATTTTTGCTCCAGTGGTGTGCTGGAACTTCTCGCTGGACTCCTGGACTTCCACAAAGTCACTTTCATCTGTGGATGATTGGAAAAATTGGTGTTCGGGGTTTGGGGGGGAAGATGGTATAAAATGCCCATTCTATCATTTTGCTGATGTCATTCTGAATCCCATAAGTTCTGTTATTTTGTGGGTTTGTTTTCATTTTGCTCAGATACTTTCTAAATTCTTTTGTGATTTCTTTTGATTATCTGATTGTTTAAGAGTGAATAGTTTAATTTCCACATATTTGTGGACTTTCCTATTTTCATTCTGCTATTGATTTCTGGTTTCATTCCATTGTGGTCAGAGAAGATACTTCGTATGATTTCAGCCTTCTTAAATTTGTTTTGTGGCCTGACATGAGAATGTTCCTGTGTGCTTGAGAAGAATGTGTATTATGCTGCTGTTAGATGGAATGTTCTGTATATGTCTGTGTATGGTTAGGCCATTCAAGATGGCTGCTCTCTTGCTCTCTGTACATCTCCTGCTTGACCAGTCCCTGCTTCACTCACATGACTATCCAATCCTCTTAATTATAAGACTTAATTAGCCCCAGGTAACCGATGAGCCAACCTGATGTCAATTCCCCCTATAAATGGTAGCCTCCTTCTCCCCTGAGTAGTGAAGACTGCTACCACGTTCTGCCTGCAGTCTGCTGCACACAGTGGATTGTCACTCCAGGACCCTTTGTGTAAGATCCCCTTGTCCAATAAACTGTTTATGTCTCTGTCGCAGTCTCTGGGCTGTTTCTTCAGTCTCGAGGCTGGGTAACTACAAGGCTTTGTAGGCCTTCGGGGTGCAGCCCAACAGTCTGTTAGATCCACTTGTTTTATGGTGGTGTTCAAGTCGTCCGTTTCCTTGATCTTCTCTCTGGTTCTTCTATCCATAACTGAAATTGAAGTCTTCCATTATTATTGTATTACTGTCTATTTCTCTCTTCAGCTCTCAGTGTTTCCTTCATATATTGGGGAGCTCAAATGTAGGTACATATACATTTATAATCATTACATCCTCCTGATGAATTGACCCTTTTATCATTATATAATGTCCTTTTTTGTCTCTTTTAACAATTTTTGTCTTAAAATATTTTGTCTAAGTATGGCCACCTGCATTCTCTTTATGCTCCTGTTTGCATGGAATATCCTTTCCATCCTTTCATTTTTAGTCTATGTGTGTCCTTAGACCTAACATGAGTGTCTTGTAAACAACATCTTGTTAGATCTTGTTTTTCACTCCATTCTGCCAACCCATGTCTTTTAATTGGTGTGTTTAATTTATTTACATTTAAAGTAATTACTGATAGTGAAAAACTGACTACGGCCATTTTGTTCATTGTTTTCTGTATGTCTTATAGTTTTTGTCATTCTTTCATCCCTTGCTTCCTTCTTTTGTGTTTGTTGATTTTTTTTTGTACTAACATGTTTTGATTCCCTTCTTACTTCCGTTTGTGTATATTCTTTTTTTTCACACAGAGTATCATTTATTACAAAAGATTCAGATTTTAATATTATCCTTTGGGATATATACATATAATATATATTTTTAAAATAAAATTTCTATATAATGATTGTAACATAGTTTAATTTTGCTATTCCTCATCTTTTCATTTCAAAACACTTAAATGATTTCCAAAAATTTGCCTCTCAAATAATTGATTTCTCTGTGGGGTTTTTCATAGTTTTCAAGAGTTTGAATATTTCATCAATTTTATCTTCAGCCAATTTTCAAAACCATTTTAGAGATATGGTTTCTCTTTTCATCATCAGAGGCCATTCCATCTGCAGGATAGAAAGATATTTTAAAAGAGCAGAAGAAAATTATTTAAATTCCTATTATTTTGATTCTGTGAAGCAACAACTGGCAACCTTTCTTCTTTTCTAGGAGAGAAAAGCTCTCTATAAATATTATTTCACTCTATTTCAGTGGATTCATGAGATGAGCCGTTTGTGTATATTCTATAGATACATTTTGTTTGTGATTACCATTTCATTTACATAAATCATAAAATAATAACAAAGTATTTTAAACTGGTAACAACTTAATTCCCAATCATACATAGAAACTCTAAATCTTAAATCTCTGTCCCCCCAGCTTCACATTATTGATGACACAAATGATCTCTTTTTATACTGCACATCCATTAACAGATTTATAATTACTTTTTATGCTTTTGTTTTTTAAATTGCATATTAGTTTTAAAAATGATTTATACATTTACATTACTATAAGATTCTATATCTATATATTTACCTTTACCTGGGAGTTTTATATTTTCATATGGGTTTGTGTTATTGTTTATCATTTTTTCACCTCAACCTGAAGGGACTGCCTTCAGCAATTTTTTTTTTTTTGGCTGCACCACACGGCTTGAGGGATCTCAGTTCCCTGACGAGGGATTGAACCCGGGCCCCGGCAGTGAAAGCGCCAAGTCCTAATCACTCGACAGCCAGGGAATTCTCTGTCTTCAGCATTTCCTGTAGGGCAGGTATAGTGGTGATAAACTTCCTCAGCTTTTATCTGGGAAAGTCTTAATTTCTCCTTCATTTTTGAAGGACTGTTTGCTGGACATAGTATTCTTAGATGGAAGGTTTTTTTTTTTTTTTTCCTAGCACACTGAATATATCATCCCACTTCCTTCTAGCATGCAAGTTCTCTTCTAAGAAATCCACTGATAATTTAATAACAGCTCACTTTTACAGGCATACATTGGAGATACTGCAGATTTGGTTCCAGGCCACCACATGAAAGTGAGTATCACAAGAGAGCAATTCACAGAAATTTGTTTCCCAGTGCATATAAAAGTTATGTTTACACTATACCGTAGTCTATTAAGTATGCAATAGCATCATGTCTAAGAAAACAATGTACATACCTTAATTTTAAAATACTTTATTGCTAAAAATTTCTAACCATCATCTGAGCCTTCAGCAACTCAATCTTTTTGCCAGTGGAAGATCTTGCCTTGATGTTGATGGCTGCTGACTGATCAGGGTGGTGCTTGCTGAAGGTTGGGGTGGCTGTGGCAATTTCTTAAAATAAGACAACAATGAAGTGTGCTACATTGATGGACTCTTCCTTTCATAAACGATTTCTCTGTAACATGCAATGCTGTTAGACAGCATTTTACCCACAGTGGAATTTCTGTCAAAATCGGAGTCAATCCTCTCAAACCCTGCTGCAGATTTATCAACTAAGTTTTATGTAATATTCTAAATCCACTGTTGTCAATTCAATGATCCTCATAGCATCTTCACCAGGAGTAGATTCCATCTCAAGAAACCACTTTCTTTGCTCATCCATAAGAAGCAATTCCTCATCTGTTCAAGTTTTATCATGAGATTGTAGCAATTCAGTCACATCTGCAGGCTCCATTTCTTTTTTTTTTTAATTTTGGTTGTGCCAGGTCTTAGTTGTGGCAGGTGGGCTCCTCAGGTGTGGCATGTGAACTCTTGGTTGTGGCATGCATGTGGGATCTAGTTCCCTGACCAGGGATTGAAAATGCACCCCCTGCATTGGAAGATGCATTCTTAACCACTGCGCCAGCAGGGAAGTCCCTAGGCTCCATTTCTAATTCTAGTTCTCTTACTATTTCCACCACATCTGCAAGGACTTCCTCCACTGAAGTCTTGAACTTCTCCAAGTTATCCATGAGGGTTGGAATCAACTTCGTCCAGACTGCTAATGTTGATATTTTCACCTCTTCCCATGAATCATAAATGTTCATAATGGCGTCTAGAATGGCAAATCCTTTCCAGAAGGTTTTCAATTTGATTTGCCCATCAGAGGGATCACTATCTATGGCAGCTATAACCTTACAAAATGTATTTCTTAAATAATAAAATCTGAAAGCCAAAATTACTTCTTGATCCATGGGCTGTAGAATGGATGCTGTATTAGCAGGCATGAAAATATGAATCTTGTTGTACATCTCCACCTGAGCTCTTGGGTGACCAGGTGTATAGTCAAATGAGCAGTATATTTTGAAAAGAATCTTTTGTTCTGAACAGTAGGTCTCAACAATGGGCTTAAAATATTTGGTAACTCATGCTGTAAACAGATGTGATATCATCTAGGCTTTGTTGTTTCATTTATAGAGCATAGTCAGAGTCGATTTAACATAATTCTTAAGGGCCCTAGGATTTTCAGAATGGTAATGAGCATTGGCTTCAACCAAAAGTCACCAGCTGCATTAGTCCCTAACAAGAGAGTCAGCCTGTCCTTTGAAGTTTTGAAGCCAGGCATTGGCTTCTCCTCTCTAGCTATGAAAGTCCTAGATGGTATCTTCTTCCAATAGAAGTCTGATTAGTCTACATTTAAAATCTGTTTTTTATCGTAGCTACCTTCATTAATGATCTTCGCTCAATCTTCTGGATAACTTGCTGCAGCTTCTATGCCAGCACTTGCTGCTTTGCCTTGCATTTTTAAATTATGGAGACAGCTTCTTTTCCTAAACCTCATGAACCAACCTCTGCCAGCTTCAAACTTTTATTCTGCAGTCTCCTCACCTCTCTCAGGTTCATAGAATTAAAGAGAGTTAGGGCCTTGCTCTGGATTAGATTTTGGCTTAAGGGACTTTTGTGGCTGGTTTGATCTTTCCAGATCACTAAACCTTTCTCTATGTCAGCAATATCTGTTTTGCCTTCACTGGAGTAGCACTTTTAATTTCCTTCAAGAACTTTTCCTTTGCATTCATCACTTGGTTAACTGTTTGGCACAAAGAGGGCTAGCTTTTGGCCCCTCTTGGCTTTCAACGTGCTTTCCTCATTAAGCTTAACCATTTCTAGCTTTTGATTTAAAGTGAGAGACATGCAACTCTTCCTTTCACTTGAACACTTATTGTAGGGTTATTAGGCTTAATTTAAATATTGTTGTGTTTCAGGGATAGGGAGGCCTGAGCAGAGGGAGAGAGACTGGGGAACAGCTGGGCAATGGAACAATTGGAACACACACAACATTTATCAATTAAGTTTGCCAACTTATATGGGCATGGTTTATGGTGCCTGAAAACAATTACGATAGTAACATCAAAGATCACTGATCACAGATCACCATAATAAATAAAATAATAACGAAAAAGTTTGAAATATTGCAAGAATTACCAAAATGTAACACAGGGACACAAAGTAAGCAGATGCTGTTGAGAAAATGGTGGCAATAGACTTGCTCAATGCAGGGTTGCCACAGACCTTCAATTTGTAAAAAATGCAATTATCTGTGAAGCACAATAAAACAAAGTGCAATAAAACAAGGTAGGCCTGTATGTCATAAGCTGCTCTTCTCTTTCTTCTTTCAAGATTCTCTTTGTGATTTTTGACAGTTCAATTAGGTATGTCATGGTGTAATTCTCTTTATATTTATCCTAGCTGTTGTTTTTCTGAGCTTCTTGAATTTGTATGTCCATTTCTCCTCAGACTGGGGAAGTTTTCAGCCATTAGCTCTTCAAATAGGCTCTCTGTCCCTTTTTCTTTTTCTTCTCTTTCTGTGACTCCCATAATGCATATGTTGTTCTACTTAATGGCGTCTCAGACTCTGTTCACGTTCTTCTTTTTCTTCCCCCTCCTTTGCCCGGGTAATTTTGAAGTCCTTTAATTTCACTGATTCTTTCTTCTGACTGGTCAAATCTACTGCTTAATATCTCTAGTGAAGTTTTCAGTTAAGTAATTGTATTGTTTAGTTCCCCAATTTTATTTGTTGTTTCTTCATAATTTCTAACTCTTTGTTGTTATTCTATTTACTTCATGCATTTTTTCCTGATTTCATTTTAGCTATCTATCCATGCTCTCATTTAATTTGTTGAGCATCCTTATGGCAGTATTTTTAAAATAAATTTATTTTATTTATTTATTTTTGGCTGCATTGGGTCTTTGTTGCTGCGCATGGGCTTTCTCTAGTTGTGGCGAGCGGGGGCTACTCTTCGTTGTGGTGCGTAGGCTTCTGATTGCGGTGGCTTCTCTTGTTGCAGAGCACAGGCTCTAGGCACGTGGGCTTCAGTAGTTGTAGCACGTGGGCTCAGTAGTTGTGGTTCATGGGCTCTAGAGCGCAGGCTCAGTAGTTGTGGTGCATGGGCTTAGTTGCTCCGTCGCATGTGGGATCTTCCCTGGCCAGAGCTCGAACCCATCTCCCCTGCATTGGTAGGTGGATTCTTTACAACTGTGTCACCAGGGAAGCCCGTTATGGCAGTTTAAAAAAAAATATTTGTCTGGAAACTCATATATCTCTGTTTCTTTAGGGTTAGTTTCAGGATGTTTAATTTGTTCTTTTGATTGGACCACGTTTCCCTGTTTCTTTGTATACCTTGTTATGTCCCATTAGGACTTTGGCATTTGAAAAATCAGCCACCTCTCCCAGTCTTTGTGATCTGGTTTTGCACATGGAAGACTTTCCTCAATCACCCAGGTAGAGATTCAGGAGACCTTCTAAAACTTTTTGGGGGATACATTTTCTCTGGGCTTGTGTGTGTAATCTAATTGAAATTTGACGGGTTTTACTCACAAGCACCACCTGGTGTCAATATATGGTACTGCAGCCTCTTTGGTAGTATACTAAGCCACTGTGCTGGAGCGACATCTAGCGTCTGTTTGTGGTACTGCACGTTGATCTCTTGTTCTCGAAGTCTCCCAACCTGGTATCCTTTTCTTGTCAGAGCTTAGATTCAGGCAAGATAAAAACCAGTCTCTTGGTAGCCCCCTCAAAAGTCAGAACATTGGGTATGTTCTACTCTTCTCTTTCTCTCCCCAGGGAGATGTAGGGAGTTGGGAGTTTTCTCCGAATAATGCCTGTGCTGGGAGGAGGGGCTCTAGTGAGTGTGCACCATGAATTTCTCTACCAGTCTTTGAATCATAAAATATTTGGTCCTTTGTGACTGGCTTCTTTCACATAGCATAATGTTGTTAAGGTTCATCCATGTTGTGTCATGTGCTGATATACTTCACTGCTTTTAACATTTGAATAATATTGCATTATATGGATATGTCACATTTTGTTTATATATTCATCAGTTGATGGACATTAGGTTGTTACCACTTTGGGGCTACTATCAGTAATGCTGCTACGAACATTCATGTACAAGTTTTTGTGTGAACACGTTTTCAATTCTCTTGGGTATATACCTACAAGTGGAATTCCTCTATGTTAACTCTATGCTTAACCTTTTGAGGTTTTGTTTTATACAGAGGCTACACCATTTTCCATCCCTACCAACAATGTATGAGGATTCTAATTTCTTCATATCCTCATCAACATTTCTCACTGTCTTTTTTATTATAGCCATACTGATGTGTGTGAAGTGGAACCTCACTGTTGTTTTGATTTGTATTTCTCTAATGACTGAGGATGTTGAGCAATTTTCAAGTGCTTATTGGCCATTTATCTATCTTCTTTGGAGAAAAATGTCTACTCAAATCCGTTGTCCATTTTTAAATTGGCTCCTGTCTTTTTACTTTGAGTTGTAAGAACTCTTACACTCATGTAAGAGTTCATATATTCTGGATACTAGACTCATCAAATATATGACGCAAATATTTTCTCCCTTTTGTGAATTTATTTTTCACTTTATTGATAGTGTCATTTGAAGCAACTTTTTAAAATTTTTGAAGTATACTTTATCTCTATTTCCTTTTGTTGCTTTTAAGTATCATATATTTTTTTTAATGGCCTAATCTGAGTACAGGAAGATGTACACCTATGCTTTCTTGTCATAATTTTATAGTTCTAGCTCTTACATATAGGTCTCTGATACACTTTGAGTTAATTTTTACATATGGTATGAGACAGGGGTCCAGTTGTTCCAGCAAGATTTGTTGACAAAACTGTTCTGTTCCATTGAATTGTCTTAGTACACTTATTGAACGTCAAATGACCATAGGTGTACTGATTTATTTCTGGACTCTCAATTTTATTTCATTAATCTATATACCTATCTTCATGCCGGTATCACACTGCTCTAATTACTGTAGCTTTGTAGTAAGTCATGAAATAGGGAAATGTGAGTCCTTTGACTTTGTTGCTCTTTTTCCAAGATTCTTTTGGCTATTCTGGGTCCCTTGAATTTTCATATGAATTTTAAGTTTAGATTATTAATGTTGGAGAAAGAAAAGCAGCTGGAATTTGGATTGGGATTGAATTGCATTTGTAGATTATTCTGGAAAGTATTATCATTTTAACAATGTTAAGCCCTCTAATCCATAAACATGGAATGTCTTTCCATTTATTTAATTTCATTCAATGATATTCTGTAATTTTCAGTATACAAGACATGCATTTCTTTGGTTAAATTTATTGCTAAGTATTTTATTCTTTTTGATGTTATTCTAAGTAAAGATATTAATTTATTTTTGGATTGTTAATTGCTAGAGTATAGAATATAACTGATTTTTTACACTGACGTTTCCTGAAATGTTTCTGAATTCATTTATTAGTTCTAATTGTGTGTGGGAGTGTATATAAGAAATACTATATATATATATATTTCTACTTCTTTCCATCCAATCTGGACATTTTTATTTCTGTTTGTTTCAGCTTTAATGAGGTATAATTCACAAATAAAAATTATATATATTTAAGGCATACAATTTGATGTTTATATATACACACACACACATTGTGAAATTATCACCACAATCAAGCTAATTAACATATCCATCATCTAATATAATTACTTTTTTATGTATGTGGTGAGAACACCTCTTAGTAAATTTCAAGTTTACAATACAGTATTGCTAACTATAGTCTTCATGCCGTACATTAATTCTCTAAGACTTATTTATCTTGCATAACTGAAACTTTGTACCCTTTTCCCATCTCCATATTTCCCCCTTACCCTAGCCCCTGGCAACCACCATACTATTCTCTGCTTCTATGACTTTGACTATTTTAGGTTCCATATTGCATTAGACAGGGTTCTTCAGAGAAACAGAATCAATAACATGGATATAGACATAGCTATAAATAAGAGGAGACTTATAGGAATTGACCAACATGATTAAGGAGGCCAAGAAATCCCAAGATCTGCCACTGCTAGCTGGAGAACCAGAAAAGGTCATGGTGTAATTCAGTCTGAGTCCAAAGGCCTGACATTTGGGGGACTGATGGTGTAAGTTCCAGTCTGAGTCTATAAAGGCCCAAGAACTAGGAATGCCTGTGTACAAGGGTAGGAGAAGATGGATGTCCAAGGTCAAGTAAAGAGAGTAAATCTGCCCTTCTCCTGCCTGGTTGTTCTATTCAGCCTTTCAATGGATTGGATGATGTCCAACCACATTAGTGAGGGTGATCCTCTTTACTCAATCTACCAATTCAAATGTTAATCTCTTCTGGGAACACCCTGTTAAAAAAGAAACAATAGGCCTCAAATGGAGTCACTTGTGCTAAGCCCCACATCAGCAAACCAAGACTTAATACCTAATCTAATTGCAATTTCAGCCTCTCCCAAGAATGTGACCTGTAACAAGTCATTCTGGAATTACCTGGTCAGCACTAGTGAGGTAATCTACTCGATAGACCATTTTTGTCCCCCATAGGAAGGTGATTTTGCCTGAGACAGTCCACTCTTGGCTAGAAACTTCCTTTTCCTGTCCCCTTCTGTCTATAAAAGCCTTCCATTTTGTGCAGCTCCTCAGAGCTCCTTTCTGTTTGCTAGATGAGATGCTGCTTGATTCATGAATCTTTGAAAAAGCACAATTAGATCTTCTGATTTACTCAGTTGAATTTTATTTTTTAACAACCCTCACAGACATACCCAGAAATAATGTTTTACCAGCTTTCTGGACAGCCCTTAGCCCAATCATGTTGACACATAAAATTAACCACCATAACTTCACCCCTTGTCAGCTTGGTACCCATACATATCTCCTTAAACCATACTGGATCTCCAAATAAAGACAATAACAAGACAATAACCATACTGGATCTCCAAATAAAGACAATAACAACTGACATGATATAGCTATCCTACAAGCAACTGAAAATGCACTAATCCCTTCCCCAGAAGAGAAGGAAGGGCACTTGAGTGATGCTTACTCTTCTCCTGATATCCTATAACTTATATACTATGATGTAAAATTAGCAATACTCAATTACTGATGTAAAGTCAATACAGCTTATCTTATATGATAAAAGAACAAGAAAGGAAATAAAACAAAAATATTTACTTAGTTTATGTATATATACACACACAAACATATGTATAACAAAATAAGGAGGAAATACTCATGACAATTATAGTCCTCATTTCTGTAACTGGTGGTGTGGTTGTAGCTGGTATTTATAATTACCTTCTTCTACTACACATCCTGTATTCCCTTTGCCTTCAGCAAGCACCTCAGCTGGTCATTGTTCTTTAGCTGGCAGAGTAACCCTAACTTTCATTCCTGAAGGGTCTGGCCCATTAGTAGTCTTGCTTGGATTCGTTTGTTGTAGCTTTCCATTGACTTTGACCACAAGGCATGGTAATACTCAGAGATGCCCTAAGGCATCTCCTGTATTCCAGACACACTCTTCCTCACTTCCACCACGTAGTAGTAGTCCAATTTCTCCTTGATAGTCAGGATCAATCACCCCAGATAACACCATAACTCCTTTTTTTGCCTGTTGATTCAGAGCCCAAAGTGGCAGGGTGACAGTCTTAATTTCCAGTTCAATGGAATCATTGTCATGTCTCCTGATAGAAGCTTTCCTCCCTCTGACACTAAGACCTCTAGGCCAGCAGAAAATAAAGTCATGAAAACAGGAAGCTAGCGGGTCACTATGGATAATAGTGACTGGTGCACTTTCATTTCCACCTGCTTGATTTCTGGACCTGTAAATCCTGGCTACTTGAGAAACAGCACCATATAGTGGATACTAATTAAGTGCATATACAGCTTTCTGGAGAAACTTGCCCCAGCCCTGCAAGGTACTGCCACCTAGCTGGTGCTGTAACTAAATCTTCAAAAGGTCATACCACTGTTCTATTAAGCAAGCTGCTTTAGGATGGTGGGAGACATGGTAAGACCAGTGAATTCCATGAGCTTGGGCCCACTGTCACACTTCTTTTATTGTAAAGGGTTGTTCTTGATCAGAAGCAATGCTCTGTGAAATATCATGACGGGGATAAGACATTCTATTAAGTCCACAGATGGTAGTTTTGGAAAAAGCATTGCATGCAGGGAAGGCAAATCCATATCCAGAGTAAGTGTCTATTCCAATAAGGACAAACACTGCCCCTTCCATGATGGGAGCAGTCCAATGCAATCAACCTGCCACCAGCTAGCTAGCTGATCATGCTAGGGAATGGTGCCATATCAGAGGCTCAGTGTTGGTTTCCTCTGCTGGCAGATTGGGCACTCAGCAGTGGCTGTAGCCAGGTCACCCTTGGTGAATGGAAGTCCACGTTGCTGAGCCCAGGTATAACCACCATCCCTGCCACCATGGCCACTTTGTTCATGAACCCATTGGGCAATGACAGGGGTGGCTAGCAAAAGAGGCTGAATGGTACCGACAGAATGGGTCATCCTATCCACTTGATTATTAAAATCTTCCTCTTCTGAGGTCACCTTTTGGTGAGCATTCACATGGGACACAAATATTTTCACGTCTTTTTCCCATTAAGAGAAGTCTATCTACATACCTCTTCCCTAAATTTCTTTGTCACCAATTTTTAAATCATGTTCCTTCCAAGTCCCAGACCATCCATCCAAACCGTTGGCCACAGCCCATGAATTGGTATATAATCACACATCTGGTCATTTTTCCTTCCAAGCAAAGTCAACAACCAGGTGCACTGCCTGAAGTTCTGCCCACCAAGAGGACTCCCCTTCACCACTGTCCTTCAGGGATGTCCCAGAGAGGCGCTGTAATGTTGCAGCTGTCCACTTCCAGATGGTGCCTGCATATCTTGTAAAACCATCTGTAAACCAGGCCCAAGTCTTTTCTTTCTCTGTCAGCTGATTGTAGGAACTCCCAATGAGGCCACAAGTACAGGCTGGGAAAGAGAAGGCAGTGTAGCAGGAGTGGGGACCATAGGCATTTGGGCCACTTCTTCAGGTAATTTACCTGTGCATTTAGGGCCTACCCAGGCTTGATCATGTATATACTACTTTCATTTGATGACGGAGTGTTGCTGTGCATGCCCAACTTTACGGCTTGGTGGGTCAGATAACACCCAGTTCATGAGGGGCAGCTCAGGTTTGATGGTAACTTTGTTGCCCATGGTCAAGTGTTTAGTCTCTAAGGCCCAGTTGGAAGCCAAGAACTGATTCGCAAAAGGAGAGTAGTTATCTACAGATGAGGGCAGGGCATTGCTCCAAAATCCTAAGGGTCTATGCTGTAATTCGTCCCACAGGGGCTTGCCAAAGGCTCCAAACACTAACTCGATCTGACACTGCCACTTCCAACACCACTGGATCTGCTGGATCATGTAGCCCAAGTGGCATAACAGCTTGCACAAAAGCCCAAACCTGTTTCAGAGCCTTCTCTTGTTCTGGATCTTACTCAAAACTATCAACTTTTCAGGTCACTCAGTAAATGGGCTAGAATAACACACCCAAATGAAGAATATGTTGCCACCAAATCCAAAGAGACCAGTTAAGCATCGTGCTTCTTTCTTGGTTGTAGGAGGGGCCAAATACAACAACCTATCCTTCACCTTAGAAGAGATGTCTCGACATGCCCCATACCACTGGATCCCTAGAAATTTCACTGAGGTAGAAGGCCTCTGAATTTTAGTTGGTTTTATTTCCCACCCTCTGACATGCAACTGTTTCACCAATAAGTCTAGATTAGTTGCTACTTCTCACTCACTAGGTCCAATCAGAATAATGTTATCAATGTAATGGACATTGTGATACCTCATGAAAGGGAAAGGCAATCAAGATTTCTGTGAACTAAGACAGAACTGGAGAGTTGATATACTTCCGATGTAGGACAGTGAAGGTATATTGCTGGCCTTTCCAGCTGAAAGCAAATTGCTTCTGGTGGGCCTTATGGACAGGTATGGAGAAAAAGATTATTTGCCAGATCAACAGCTGCATACCAGGTACCAGATGATGTGTTAATTTGCTCAAGCAATGAAACCACATTTGGTACAGCACCTGCAATTGGAATTACTACCTGGTTAAGCTTGTGATAATCCACTGTCATTCTCCAAGATCCATCTGTCTTCTACATTGGTCAAATAGAGTTTAAGGGGGATGTGGTGGAAATCACCACCCCTGCATCTTCCAATTCCTTGATGGTAGCACTAATCTCTGAAATCCCTCCAGGAATGTGGTATTATTTTTTATTATTACTTTTGTAGGTAGAGGAAGTTCCAATGGCTTCCATTTGGCCTTTCCCACCATAACAGCCCACACTCAACAGATCAGGGAACCAATGTGGGGATTCTTCCAGCTGCTATATATATCTATTCCAATTATGCATTCTGGAAGGAAGGAAATAACCACAGGATGGATCTGGGGAGCTACTACACTCACTGTGAGGTACACCTAAGCTAAAACTCCATTGATTACCTGACCTTAATAAGCCCCTACTCTGACTGGAGGGCCACAGTGGTGCTTCAGGTCTCCTAGAATCAGTTCTAGTTTAGATCCAGTGGCCAGTAGTCCCTGAAAGGTCTGATTATTTCCTTTTTCTCAATGTACAGTTACTCTGGTAAAAGGCTGCAGGTCCCTTTGGGAGAAATATTAACAGTATAAATTTTCACTAGTGTACTGGGATCCTTCTTCAAGGGGACCCAACCCCCCCTTCATTCAAGGGGTTCTAAGTCTACAAACTGTCTTAAGTCTTGGAATTGATCAAGGGGCTGTGACTCTCTGTTTTTATGATTTGAGTTAGATTTTTGTTCACTTGATCTAGAACTTTTCTGCTTATACAGATCAAGTGAAAATCTAGTAGGCTTCCTATTTATTTCACTTTTTAGAACACTAACTAGCCAGCACCATAAGTCTGCATGAATCAGACTATTCTGACTGCTGCTTTGTCTCTGCTGTCCATTATGGTAACCACACTCACCTTCCCTTTGGTGATTGAATGCTGCCACTTGGCCCCTGCCACGCCAGGATCAAATTACTCCTACTGCATTTAGGTTTTTCCATTGAGTGGCTGCAGTTCCCACGGTAACGTCTCACTTACAGAGATGAGCAATCACGGAGATCTTCAAGGATGCTAGGACTCCACTCACCAAATTATTTCTCAAAGTATTGGTGAAAGGTATGTCTTCTAGACCAGCGGTCCCCAACCTTTTTGGCACCAGGGACCGGTTTTGTGGAAGACAATTTTTCCATGGATAGGGTTGGGGGGGGATGGTTCAGGCAGTTATGTGAGCGATGGAGAGCCGCAGATAAAGCTCTGCTTGCCCGCCTGCCGCTCACCTCCTGCTGTGTGGCCTGGTTCCTAATGGGCTGCGGACAGATACTGGTCCAAGGCCTGGAGGTTGGGGACCCCTGTTCTAGACACTCCCAGTATGGATAAGTAGGTCTTAAATGACAAATCCACTCTAACATTCCAATCTTTCTAAATCTCTGAACCCCTTCCTCTACATTAAACCAAAGGAGGTCAGGCATTTCCAATTCACATACCGTGGGAAATTTTTGTCCATGTTTCAGTCAGATAACCAACCAACCAATTAGAGGCCTTTCTAACTTCCTCAGCTACATTAAATGCAGGATCTCTGCTTAGTGAGCTGTTAGAGGAGGTAACTGAGAGGATGTGAGCACTGGTTGACCCATGACCTGGCCCAGGAAATCAGAGGCTCCTTACCCGCCTCTGCTGACCTTGGGATGTATGTTCTGTTCATGTGTTGCTGAGACTATCTGGACTGTGTATGTGACTGACCTCCATTAAGGGAGGTTGATGCGGAGAACTACTCATCTTGCGACCACCCAAGACAAGCCTCATATATAGGTTCCTTTGTTTATTAAAACCACAATCTACCAATCTGGAGTGCTCTGCCTCTTTCTTTGGTCTCTCCTTGCCTTCTGTTAAATGGGGGCTAGTTTTGAATATCACCCAGGGAACTCCCAAGAATTGCAAACCAAGAATTGCAAACCAACAATTGGCAAGCCAGCCAGAAGATGGAAGAAATGGGTCTTGGGAAAGAGGCATCAATAGGGGAAATCCTGAGTTGGCCATTGACCTCTTTGTGGGCAGGGGTGGTACATTGTTAGATGTCTGTGGACTGCTGCATGACTACAGGGACATCCCAAAAATGCTGGCTGGTTTAATGTGTTTGTTTGAGGAACTACACACAGTGCACTGCAGCAAAGAAAGGAAACAAATGGCTGCAACTGTGGGTTGGTCTCTACTGTTGGCACTTCATCTGGCCACTGATGCCCAACTAGAAGCTGAAGCTCAAGTTAGACAGCTGGAAGAAGAGCTGAGGGTAGAGAAGGATGTGTGATTGTTCACTGCTCTGCTAGCTTTGGGGCAGAGCAGGATAATAAGTTGAAGACAATAGCATGCCCGTTTTGAAAAGCTAGGAGGGCACAAGCTGCTGCAGATTAAGGTGTGAGACAAAGGCTGAGACACTAAGACGTGGAATCCCTGGGAAAGTGAGGAGAACAAAGGGGAGAGTGTTGTGGTTATTGACAATGAAACAAGACGTAGCTGTACACCATCTGACCCCTAATACAAATGAAAAATTTAAATAGTTGTTACCCAGGTTTCTGATAATAGAGAAATATACCCCAAAACTCCTAAGAGAAAAACTTGCATTCTTTCTCTTCCCATTGAAGTTGTAAGTCTTACAATGTCTTTGAAATGTAAATACCCCAGGAACTAACTAAAACACTGCCCAGGATTGCTCGAGACTGGAGGGGGGAAAAAGGCGGCAGAAGAGGCTTTTTAAAACACATACTGCTATAGAAGCTCCCTTGCCCAAAATCAGTCCACAGCCTCTATATGATTATTGGTCAAGGGCAAATACAAATCTTAAGTCTTCTCCACAAATATTAGTAAAAAGCTTTATCCATTTGAGTGGCTAATCTTAACTTGTTCTGTCTGCCAGACACATTTGGATTCAACTATTATTTATAAACTAGTGAGTTTTGTATTGCTGTACCTGATTCATGGCTAAAATTTTTAAATGAAAGTTATATGGTCTCTGTTTGTATCTGTCTGTATGCTTTTGTATGTCTATTTTTACCTGTTATATATGATATATTTCTACATCCGAATGGTATTGCCAAAATTAATTTATAAAAGAGCTCTATTTAATTGGTGAAGAAAAAAAGCTTTAATATCAATAGTGTACTTAGGTAAAACTAAAATTTAATTTTCTTTCATCTTTGAGAAGAACAAAGTTTCCTTGAACTATTGGTTTGTTCTTGATAAGATTATGAAAAGTTTTTCTTTACCTTTTAAGTAATCTACCTAGAAAACAAAGATTCTGTGTTTTATCAAAATAATTTTCTGCGCTTCATGTTGTCTTTATCAGTTCTTTCATTACTTAAGAAAACTGAGTCTTCTCTGTTAAAAGAGCTAAGATTTTTTATGACTATGTAACTTTCTGATTTTGCCTTCAAAGTCCTTAACTGACACTTTGGCTAAATAGATAACTAAATATTATTTCACAGTGACCTATAATACTATTTAAGCAAGTCTTTTAAAACCTTTTTTGATATTTTTGACAAACTTCCCCAAAATTAAATTCTAAATGAAGTCTTTTTGACTTCAAACTAACTTTGGGATTTTCCAGAGGGTCCCTGGAACATCTGAAAGATTTGTCCTCTCTCCTGATAAGAGAGATATTAGGGACTTCCCTGGTGGCGCAGTGGTTAAGAATGGTTAAGAAACCGTCTGCCAATGCAGGGGACACGGGTTTGAGCCCTGGTCCACATGCTGCAGAGCAACTAAGCCCTTGCGTCACAACTACTGAGCCTGCGCTCTAGAGCGCATGAGCCACAACTACTGAAGCCCACGTGCCTAGAGCCTTTGTTCTGCAACAAGAGAAGCCACCGCAATGAGAAGCCTGCGCACTGCAACAAAGAGCAGCCCCTGATCGCCGCAACTAGAGGACGCCCGCATGCAGCAACAAAGACCCAATGCAGCCAAAAATAAAAAGAGAGAGAGAGAGAGAGATTAAACTAATTAGACTTATTTGATGTGTTAAATTTGATATGTTAAATTACTCTACTGACCACAGTAGAGACCAGCCCACTGCAGAAGCCATTTGTTTTCTTTGTTTGCCACAGTGCACTATGTGTAGTTTCTAAACAAGCATGTCAAACCAGCCAGCATTTTCAGGAGGTCCCTGTACTCAAGCAGTGATCCACAAGCATCTAACATATGGTCCACCCCTGGTCACAGAGAAGTCGTGACCAACTCAAGATACCTCTTTTCCCCCACAGATGCCTCTTTACCAAGACCCATTTCTCAGGTCTCCTGGCCGGCTCATCAACTGTTGGTTCAAAAACTGGCCCCCATACACAGAGGGCAAGGAGACACTGAAGAAAGAGATAGAGCATTCCAAATTGGTAGGTAGCAGTTCTAATAAGCAACAAAACTTATATACAAGGCTTGTCTTGGGCAGCTGAAAGATGAGTAAATCTCTGCACCAGTCCACCAGAATCTTAAAAGTTTATATAGAGGCATTAACTAGGTTCAGTCACATACACAGTCTAGATGGCCTCAACAACACATTGCTCTTTCAAGGCTGCATCCTTGAAAATGGCTCCTAGTGTTGGAACAGTGAATAGAATGTACATTCCAAGAACAGGGGAAGAGGTGAGTAGCCTCTGATTGCCCAGGTCCAGCCATGGGTCAACCAGTGGTCACGTCCTCTCAATGACCTCCATCAACAATAATTCTAGTTATTTTAAAAATGATGTTACAGAAATAACCAAATTCTCTTGTCAACTGCATTACAATGAACTCTCATCAGATCTTTAACCATGGCCATTTTAAAGTCTTTTGTCATTTACAGACAGTTATTTTTTTACTCTGATGCTTTTGCAAAAGTATTCCTGCAAAAGTGCTTCATATTCAAGGAGATTCATGGAAAAGACTGACATATACAGGCTTCTGATAAAGAAGATTATACCACTGAACTGAATAAGAATTCACAGAACTCTAAGGAAAAAAAGGATGAATTTATAAAACTGCTAACCAAAGCCAGGATTCAGAAACTCTTGGTGAGTAATCTTATTTTATGGCAACATACTTATTTGCATAAGTTCAATAAGAATCTGTTTTCATTGAAACAGGACACAATTGGAAACTTGGTTATATTACCAAGGCTTTGATTGGAATGTCATATTTTAAAATGTGCATAGAATCAGATATGATCAGACAGCTTTAATGAACAGCATATTAAGAACTTCCCTTCCCATGAAGAGTTGGGTTGAGAATATGTTCTATCAACTCACCTCTGTTATTGCTCAAACTCCTATTTTGACTAAGTTGCATGCCTGTATGCAGCAGAGGAGCACCCTGTCCATCAGCCCACTGTCTCTGGAAATGCAGGTGCTACTAGGCCTGTGGAACATGTAGATCCTTCAAATGTCTCTGCCCTTATTCCTATGGCGGCCCCTGGGTCCTGTAGAGAGGTAATAGAAGAAATTCCCATTAATGCCTGGTGTACAGATGGATCTAGTCAGGGCAACCCGCCCACATGCATTTCAGTAGCTATTCAGCCCAAACTGACACCATCTGGATGGAAACAAGAATGAACCATAGCAGCCTATGTGCTGAACTCAACAATGTAGCTGGTGATCACTCATGAGCCCTGGCTATTAGCCCTTTGTACTGACAGTTGGGCTGTTCCAAAGGGTTTAACCTTATGTCTTGGATAATGGGAAACCAAGGGATGAATAATCACAAATAAGCCCTCATGGAGTCAGGATGTGTAGAAAGACATTTAAGTTCATCTGCAAGAGACTGAGGCAGTCCTCACTGTCTTCCACAGCAGACTGGGTGCATATAAAGAGTGGCCACTGTAGCACTCAGGTGTGACGGTGTACTACCAAGGATGCCAGATTGCCCTTGGAATACAGTGACTTGGCTAATGCAGCAACAACATGTCCTGTTTGTTCTAAACAACAGCCAAGGCAACTGCCAAAGGAGTCTGGAGCCATCCACAAGAGTTCCCAATTGGTAAGGCATTGGCACATTGATTATATTAGCCTCCTCTATCTCACTGAAGGTGCTAAATACACTTTGGTTTGTGTGGACACTGCATCTGGCCTAACCCAAGCTTTCCATTGTTGCCATGCAAACTAGGCTGCCACCATTAGGAGACTAGAGAAGCTGAGTACCATGTACAGATACCTTCATAGAATAGACAGTAACTGGGGGTTCACATTTCAAATGTCATGGTATGCAAGACTGGCAAAAGTACATGACATTCAGTGGAGGTTCCATCTTCCCTATAGCCCACAAGCAGCAGTGTTGGTAGAAAGGAAAAATGGAATATTAAACAGCAGATTAAATTACTAACAGGTAAAATGACCTTGGCTTAATGGACTAAAATATGGTCCCAGGCTTTATTACATTTGAAAGATCAAACAGTAGGACCTGTTTCCCCATATGCCAGACTGGTTAATACACCCAACACCGTGAAGGTATAAAAAGGTATGTAAGTCGTGGAAGACAACTATTGTTCGACTCTCATCATGGATCAACATGCTATGCTGCTGAGAACACCAAGCCCCATCACGCCTAGGGAAAGTGTTATCTACTGAAATTTGCAATGTTGCAAATCCCAATCATCCCACCAGGATGGGTGAGTTACTTTGCACCTCTGGATGAAGGAGAACTACTCAATCTCCACTGGGATCCCACCGTCCTACTGCAAGTCAGACCTACTGAAGCACAACATACCTAGAATGGAACATGCACCATTGAAAGAGGGGAGAAGGTGGAAGTCCTGGTCAGCATATCCCACCCGCTGTCTATCTCCTCATGCCTGACAGTGCTGCCTCCCCTGGCAACGTGTATAGTATGCACAACCAGGTCAGATTCCTAAAGCTGCAGTCATGTTAACATCTACATATCAGACAACAAGTGTTATTCCTATATGAGAAGATTTCCCCATACAAGTTCCTGCTAAATATCTGTCTTTCCAACCTTAGACTTCTGCTGTCCCTGTCCTGTGGTGTCCAGTCACTGGGTGAGCACAGTTTCCACTGCCAGGGTCATTTGGCCATTGTCTTTATTCCTAACATTAGCCTAGAGAACATTATAGCACACATAGAATCCCTTACTAGATTCACCAAACAAGACTTAAACGATAGCCAGCAAAGCCCTTCTTTACTGAACACTGACAAATATCTAAAGAGAAAAACCATCCTCTAAAATAGGATGGACTTGGACAGTATTACTGCCTCACAAGGAGGCACCTATGCCATTACCCAAACAGAATGTTCTATGTTCATACCTGATGAGTCTACTAATGTATCATCTTTATTAAATCACATGAGGACACAAGTGAATGCCCTGAGTGATCCAATCTCACTAGGGGACTTAGTAAATCAATGTTTTGGATCATGGGGTTCTTGGTGGGAAAAAAATTGTTACTTATATTGAGAATCATTATCTTTATCTGTGTTTTCTCTTGCATGTGCTTATACTGTTGCTGAGGCAACTACCTCCAATGTAGCCAGAGAGCTACCAATTGAGCCACATCCATGGTATTAAAACTCTTTGCTGATTACTTAGAGACACTGCAGAAGAGGAGGATGTATAAGATTGTAAGAGCTGGTCACCAGGGATGGAGTATTAGAGGAGGTTATTGAAAGGACTTGACCTCCAGTTGACCTGCAAGCTGGACCTGGGCAATCGATGGCTGCTTACCCATTCCCCTGTCCTTGGAATGTACATTCTGCTCACCATTCCCACACTATGAGCTGTTTCAAGGATGCAGCCTTGAGAGAGTAACGTATTGTTGAGACAATCTGGACTGTGCACATGACTAAACTTTTAAGATGCTGGCTGGTAGGTGCAGAGATCCACTTGTCTTGTGACTACCCAAGATAAACCTCATATGTAAGTTCCCTTGCTTATTAAAACTGCCACCTACCAATCTGGAGTGGTCTCTTTCTTGGGTCTCTCCTTGTACTCCAAGTATGGGGGCCAGTTTCAATCACCCAGGGACTCCCAAGGTTGCAAACCAACATGAGCCCATATCAGTAAATTCGGCCTGATCCAACTTAATGTTCCTTCCACCATTACCCTACATTCTTAGTATACATTCGTACAATTTCCCCAGATTTCTGCTTATATAAATTAGAAAACTCAATTAGTTCATTAGGAGTGTAGTGCACTCCCTCATGGATCACACTTTGTACCTCATATTTAGAGGCCTGCTGGGACCTGAGTATAGTTATAGGTCTAGAAGCAGAGAAGGGTGATGGGAGTGGACCCTGAGGGGTCTCACCATGATCTTGTATGGCAATTGCCTAAAGGGAGGCAATTACCATTTCCTCAAGCAATGCTATGTTAATCCCCATAGACAGGTGGAGAGGACCATACCACTGTAGGAGGGGAAACTGGGAGTGGAGATGCTGCTGCCGGTAGGGGTAAGGAGGCCACTTCTTCTATAGTTGGGAAAGACACTTTTCCTGGGGCTGAGGATATCAACTCAGCTAGGGGTAAGGAGGTCGATTCCACTGAAGATGGGGAGGCCGCTTCCACTGGGGGTGGGGAGACCTCTTCCACTGGCAAAGAAGATTTATCAGTATTTAGGGGCTCAATGTCTCCAGCTTCATCAGCGTCTTCCCGCACATTTCCATCCCAATTTGCAGGATCCTATTATTTCGTAATCAATGCCTTCACTTTAACAGTAGACACTGCAAGGCTGAGTTAAATTTGTGTTGTAACTCAGCCAATTACAAGGTGAAGTGCTGTGTTTGACTTTCAGCAATTTTAGCTCTGCTTCTACAGGAGATAAGACTCTTATTCAAGGCACACAGAGAAGCTCTTAGGTCATTTACATGACACTCGAGCTAGGTATTCAAATCCCTGAGCTTATCCTTTTCTTACACCACTTTGTCCAGCAACATTAGAAGCAACCAACCACATCATTTAATTCATTAATCTTCAAAAAACGTTGAAAAGTATCATTCACTGAGTCACTTAGCCTCTTGCTTCTTATAAGTGGTTGATTAGGAGTATATATTTTGTGTATCTCTATAAACAGTTCCCATCATGGACTATTAATGTTCTCTTTACTACTGGAAATAGAGTCATCAGTGTCTTTAAATCTGATCACATTAGAAGGCCAATTCCAGAAACAACAGAACCAAATTATTTAGGTCTATTACCCATTTTGAGTTAATTTTTGTGAAGGGTGTAAGTTCTGTGTCTACATTCATTATTTTGATAATTCTCTTCAGTGGTATGTGTTCCTTTCTTTTTAGTTTTTGTGTATCTATCGTAGGTTTTTAATTTGTGGTTACCATGGGGTACATATATATTGAATACTACTACATATACTTCTTTTAAACTGGTAGTCATTTAAGTTCAAACACATTCTAAAAGATCTACATTTTTTACTCCCCTCCCCCACATTGTTTTTGATATCATATTTTATATCTTCATGCTTCTCCCTTTACTGTTTATTGCAGTTATAGTTGCTTTTACAACTTTTTGTCTTTTAATCTACATTCTGGCTTCTTTAAATGATCTTCAATTCTTACTATATATTTGCTTTCCCTGGTGGGATTTTCCTTTTCTTATAGATTCTTCTCTCCCATTTAGAGAAGACCCTTCAACATTTCTTTTAGGGTATGTTTAGTATTGCTGAATTCTTTTAGCTTTCACTTGTTTGAGAAGTTCTCCTCCTATTCTAAACAATGAGCTTGCTGAGTAGAGTATCCTAGGTTGCAGGTTTTTTCCCTCAGCACTTTGAATATATCATGCCACTTCCTTCTGGCCTGCAAAGTTTCTGCAGAGATATTAACTGATAGTTTTATGGGGATTCCCTTGTATATGACTCTTTTTCTCTTGCTGCCTTTAAAATTCTTTTGCCATTTTATTTTATTTATTTTTGGCTGTGTTGGGTCTTCATTTCTGTGCGAGGGCTTTCTCTAGTTGTGGCAAGTGGGGGCCACTCTTCATCGCAGTGCGTGGGCCTCTCACTGTCGAGGCCTCTCTTGTTGTGGAGCACAAGCTCCAGACGCGCAGGCTCAGTAGTTGTGGCTCATGGGTCTAGTTGCTCCGCGGCATGTGGGATCTTCCCAGACCAGGGCTCAAACCCATGTCCCCTGCATTGGCAGGCAGACTCTCAACCACTGTGCCACCAGGGAAGCCCCTCTTTTGCCATTTTAATTGTGGTATGTCTTGGTGTGGGATCTGTTTGGGTTCATCTTGTATGGGACCCTCTGTGCTTGCTATACCTCAATATCTATTTTCTGTCTTCAGGTTTGGGAAGTTTTTAGTGATAATTTCCTCAAATACATTTTCGATCCCCTTCTACCTCTCTCTTCTCCTTCCGGGACCCCAATAATGTGTTTGTATGCTTAATGTTATCTCAAAAGATCTCTTAAACTGTTCTTTTTTTAACTTGTTTTTCTGTTTGACTTTCTTCTTGGATGATTTCCATTATTCTAACTTCCAGATCACTTATGTGCTCTTCTGCTTCATTTAGTCTGCTATTCATTCCTTCTAGGGTGTTTTTTGTTATTGAATTCCTCATTTCTGATTAGGTCTTTTTTATATATTCTAGTTCCTTGTTAAAATTCTGTGTTCACCTTTCTCCTAATTCAATTAACATTCTTACTACAATTGCTATAAATTCTTTATCTGGTAAATTGTTTTCCATTATTTGCTTTTTCAGGGTTTTCTCTGCCTTTTCCTTTTGCTTAACTTTCTCTGCCTCTATGAGTTTAGGTGAAACAGTTACCTACTGTGGTCTTAAAGGGGTGTCCTTACATGGGAGCATCCTTATGCAGGCTACGTGTGCCCAGTGCCTTTGGTGGGAGAGCTGGATTTGACGTGGATGCAAGTCACGTCTTTCCTCAGGGTGTGCTGGCAGCTATCGCCTTGGTAGGAGGTGGGGCTAGAGATGGAGGTGTTAGTGCTGGAGCCAGGTGTGAGGTAGGGTTTCCCCTCTGCTCAGTGGCCATCACTGCCCTATCAGGGACAGGGTCTGCTCCCAAGTTGCTGGAGCAGAAGTCCTGAGGGTCAGGCCCAAGCTGGCTCTGTTCCCTTAAGTGTGTGCTTTCCCCTCTGCCAGCATTGGGACCCTTGACCCAGAGGAGGAGGAGTGCTGAAGCAAGGGGGTCCCCCTAGTGCTTTCAGTTTCACCACAAACAATGGTCCAAGCTGTCTCTGATGCACTACCTGTGCAGGTATCCACATTGTTTCCCTCACTCTGCTCACATGGAGTATTGGGTCCAAGTCCCCTTTGTCCCTCACAGCCAATCACTCCCCCTAGCCGTTGCCAACAGCCAATCACTCCCCCTAGCCTTTGCCACCCCTGCCCTATTGTGGAGCCACACCACAGGGCAGGGAGTCCCATTTGGACTCTCAGCATGCATCTGGGGGTGAGCTGTGGTGGACTGGCCACTGTCAGAGTTCTGGGCTGCTTCTGATGTGCTGCTTGAGTAAGCGCCAACAATGGCCACTGCCGTCCCACCCAAACGTTGCCCTGGGACTGAGTCACTTCTGCATCCTTCTGAGCTTTCTCCCAGACCATGGCAGCCCTAAATCCAGTCCTGTGCCGCAATGTGGAGTAAGCGAGGGCTGGAGCATTCACATGGCTCAGGCTGGGGCACTTGCTGAGGCAGTAGCAGGAAACTGGCAGCCACTTGAAGAGTCCTTACTCTGGCCTCTCCGCCCCGCCTCAGGGGCAAGCCAGCACATATGCATGCCTCAGGAGTGGAGTCCAGGCTTCCCTAGCCCTCCTGTTAGTTCCAATGGTCCCAATCAGTCAAGGGTGATCATCTCCCCTGCGCAGGACCCCAGGACTGGGGCATCCAATCTGTGACTTGACCCACTCACTTTCCAGGGTGAATCTCCACCCATGGAGTCTCCCTTTTCCCCTGAGTCCCCTCCCAGGGACACTGGTTCTGACCTGATCACTTCTCTTCCCTTCCTATCTGATTATGTGTGGATCTTTCTTACAGCCCTGGTTGCGCATGAGTCTTTCTAGCAGTTTCTAGTTTTCAGTGAGAACTGTTCCACATGTAAATGTATTTTTGATGTGTTTGTGTGGGGAGGCGAGTTCCATGTTCTCCGGCTCCGCCATCTTGATCAATCCCTCAATGTATTTTTTTTTAATTTTATTTATTTATTTTAGCTGTGTTGTGTCTTTGTTGCTGCGCACAGGCTTTCTTTAGTTGTGCCGAGCGGGGGCTACTCTTCCTTGCGGTGTGCAGGCTTCACATTGTGGTGGCTTCTCTTGTTGTGGAGCACGGGCTCTAGGCACGCGGGCTTCAGTAGTTGTGGTGACCAGGCCCGGTTGCTCCGCAGCATGTGGGATCTTCCTAGACCAGGGCTTGAACCTGAGTCCCCTTTGTTGACAGGCGGACTCCCAACCACTGTGCCACCAGGGAAGCCCTCTCAATGTGGTTTTGATTTGCATTTCTTTAGGGACTGTTTATACTGACCATCTTTCCATATCGTTATTGGTCATTTGCAAATCTCCTTTGGCGAATATTCAATCTTTGCCCATTTTCAAATGGACTGTCTTTTAATTATTGAGTTGCAAGAATTTTATTTTTATTTTATTTTATTTTAATTTTGTGGTACACGGGCCTCTCACTGCTGTGGCCTCTCCCGTTGCGGAGCACAGGCTCCAGAAGCGCAGGCTCAGCGGCCATGGCTCACGGGCCCAGCCACTCCGTGGCATGTGGGATCTTCCCGGACCAGGGCACAAACCCGTGTCCCCTGCATTGGCAGGCGGACTCTCAACCACGGCGCCACCAGGGAAGCCCAAGAATTTTATTTTTGATATAAATCCCTCATCAGATATATGATTTAAATATATTTTCTCCTATTTTGTGGGTTGTCTTTTCACCTTATTCATAGTGTCCTTTGAATCCCAAAAGTTTTTAATTTTGAGAAGTCCAATTTATGTATTCTATTCTTTTGTCATTTATGCTTTTGGTGTCATGTGTAGGAAACCATTGCATAATCCAGTCATGAAGACTTCTTTATACTTTTCTTCCCTTATATTAAGGTCTATGATCCATTGTGAGTTAACATTTGTGCATTGCCTGATGTAAGGATCCCAATTCATTCTTTTGCATGTGGATATACAGTAACTCCAGCACCATTAGTTAGAAAGACTGTTCCTTCCCCACTGAATTGTCTTGGCACTACTGATGAATTTCAATAGATCATAAATGTTAAGGGTTATTTTTCTGGACTCTCATTGAATTCCATTGATGTGTATGTCTATCCTTATATAAATACTGCAGTACCATACTATCTTGATTACCGTAGTTTTACAGTAAATTTTGAAATTGGAAAGTGTGAATTCTCCAACTTTGTTCTTTTTCAAGATTGTTGGTTATTCTGGGTTCTTTGTATTTCCATATGAATTTAACATTTGCTTTCCAGTTTATGCCATAAAACAGATGGGATTTTTATAGGAATTCCATTGAATCTATAGATGAATTTGGAGAGCACAGCCATCTTAAAAATCTTAAATATTCCAATCTATGTACATGGGATGTCATTCATTGATGTAGATATTACCTAACTTCTTTCAAGTATGTCTTATACTTTTTAATAGACTTTATTTTTCAAAGCAGTTTTAGGTTCAAGTAAAATTGAGTAGAAGATACAGAGACTTCCTATATACCCCTTGCTCCCGCACATGAATAGCCTTTCCAAATAAAAACATCCTCCATGAGAGTGGTACATCTGTTACAACTGATGAACCTACATGGACAAATTATTATCATCCAGAGTCCATAGTTTACATTAGAGTTAAATTTTAATGTACATTCCATGGGTTTAGACAAATGTATAATGTCATGTATCTACCATTATGGAATCATACAGAGTTGTTTCAATGCACTAAAAATCCTCTGTACTCTGCCCATTCACCCCTCTTCCTCCATAATCCCTGATAACAACTGATCTTTTTACTGTTTTCATAGTTTTGCCTTTTCCAGAATGTCACAAAATTGGAACCATATAGTATGTGACCTTTTCAGATGGACTTCATTCACATAGTAATACACATTTAAGTTTCCTCCATGACTTTTCATGGCTTGATAGCTCTTTTTTTATTTAGCACATTTTAGGAATATTTAGTGATATTCCATTGTCTGGATGTACCATATTTTATTTATCCATTCTCCTACCGAAGGACATCTTTGTTGTTTCCAAGTTTGGGCAATTAAGAATAAACCTGATATACAGCCAAGACATGGAAGCGACCTAAATGTCCATCAACAGATGAATGGATAAAGAAGATATGGTGTGTATGTATGTATCTCTGTGTGTGTGTGTGTGTGTGTATACATATATCACACACACACACACACGATAGTATATTACTCAGCCATAAAAGAGAATAAAATAATGCCATTTGCAGCAACATGGATGGACCTAGAGATTAACATGTTAAGTGAAGTCAGACAGAGAAAGGCAAATATCATATGATATCACTTATATGTGGAATCTTAAAAAAATATACAAATGAACTTATTTACAAAACAGAAATAGACTCTTGGACATAGAAAGAAACTTATGGTTACCAAGTGCGAAAGGATGGGGGAGGGACAAATTAGGAGTTTGGGATTAACAGATTAACACTACTACATATGAAATAGATAAACAATAAGGATCTACTGTATGGCACAGGGAACTAAAATCAGTATCTTTTAATAACCTATAATGGAAAGGAAACTGAAAAGAATACATATGTATGTGTGTTTATATATATATGAATCACTTTGCTGAACACCTAATACTACATTGTAAATCAACTACCCTTCAATAAAAAGTTGTTTGCTTTGAAAAAAAAGAATAAAGCTGATATAAACATCCAAGTGCAAGTTTTTATGTGGACATAAGCTTTAAACTCCTTTAGATAAATACCAAGGAGCATGATTGCTGGATCATATGGTAAGAGTATGTTTACTTTTGTAAGAAACTGCCAAATTGCCTTCTAAAGTGGCTGTACCACTTTGCATTCCCACCAGCAATGAATGAGAGTTTTTGTTCCTCCACATCGCTGCTAGCATTTGGTGTTGTCAGTGTCCTGGATTTTGGTCATTCTAATAGGTATATAGTGGTATCTCACTTTTGTTTCAGTTTTCATTTCCCTTATGATATATGATGTGGAATACTTTTTCATATGCTTAATTTCTACCTATATATCTTCTCTGGTAGGGATCTGCTAGGGCTTCTTGGCCATGTTTTAACTGTGGTATTTTCTTATTGTTGAGTTTTAAGAGTTCTTTGCATATTTTAATAACAGTCCCTTTATTAGGTATGTCTTCTACAAATATTATCTCCAAGGCAGTGGTTTGTCTTTTCATTTTCTTGACAGTCTTTTGTACAGCAGAAAATTTTAAGTTTAATTAAGTTCAGTTTATCAATCCATTTTTTCATAGACTGTGCCTTTGGTGTTGCATCTAAAAAACCACTGCCAATAATCTCCAAAATTTATAAGCAGCTCATGCAGCTCAATAACAAAAAAACAAACAACCCAATCCAAAAATGGGCAGAAGACCTAAATAGACATTTCTCCAAAGAAGATATACAGACTGCCAACAAACACATGAAAGGATGCTCAACATCATTAATCATTAGAGAAATGCAAATCAAAACTACAATGAGATATCATCTCACACCGGTCAGAATGGCCATCATCAAAAAATCTACAAACAATAAAGGCTGGAGAGGGTGTGGAGAAAAGGGAACACTCTTGCACTGCTGGTGGGAATGTGAATTGGTACAGCCACTATGGAGAACAGTATGGAGGTTCCTTAAAAAACTACAAATAGAGCTACCATATGACCCAGCAATCCCACTACTGGGCATATACCCTGAGAAAACCATAATTCAAAAGGAGTCATGTACCAAAATGTTCATTACAGCTCTATTTACAATAGCCAGGACATGGAAACAACCTAAGTGTCCATCTTCAGATGAATGGATAAAGAAGATATGGCACATATATACAATGGAATATTACTCAGCCATAAAAAGCAACGAAATTGAGCTATTTGTAATGAGGTGGATGGACCTAGATTCTGTCATACAGAGTGAAGTCAGTCAGAAAGAGAAAGACAAATACCGTATGCTAACACATATATATGGAATTTAAGAAAAAAAATGTCATGAAGAACCTAGGGGTAAGACAGGAATAAAGACACAGACTTACTAGAGAATGGACTTGAGGATAGGGGAGGGGGAAGGGTAAGCTGTGACAAAGCGAGAGAGAGAGGCATGGACATATATACACTACCAAACGTAAGGTAGATAGCTAGTGGGAAACAGACGCATAGCACAGGGAGATCAGTCGGTGCTTTGTGACCTCCTGGAGGGGTGGGATAGGGTGGGTGGAAGGGAGGGAGACGCAAGAGGGAAGAGATATGGGAACATATGTATATGTATATAACTGATTGACTTTGTTATAAAGCAGAAACTAACACACCATTGTAAAGCAATCATACTCCAATAAAGATGTATAAAAAAAAACACTGCCAAAGTCATCTAGATTTTCTCCGATGTTATATTCTCAAAGTTTTACACTTTTTTACATTTAGGTCTCTAATCTATTTTGAGTTCTTTTTGTGAAGGGTATAAAGTCTGCATCTAGATTCTTTTTTTTTTTTTTTGCATATGGATGCTCAGTGATTTCAACACCATTTGTTGAAAAAACTATTTTTGGTCCATTGTGTTGTCTTTGCTCTTTTGTTAAACTGCATGGTACTGGAATAAAAATAGACACAGAGACCAGTAGAACAGAATAGAGAGCTCATAATTAAACCCTTGCATATAGAGTCAACTAATATTTGATAAGGAAGCCAGAAACATCCAGTAGGGAAAGGATAGTCCCTTCAACAAATGCTGTCAGGAAAACTGGATAACTACATGCGGAAAAATGAAATTGGACCCCTATCTTACGCCACTTACAAAAATTAACTTGAAATGGATCAAAGACTTAAACATAAGACCTAAAACCATAAGCGTCCTAGAAGAAAACACAGGGAAGAAGCTCCCTGACATTGGTCTTGGCAATGCTTTTTTTGATGTGACACCAAAAGCACAAGCAACAAAAGTGAAAATCAACAAGTGGGACTACATTAAACTAAAAAGCTTCTGCACAGCAAAAGAAACGATCAACAAAATGAAAAGGCAACTTACAGAATGGGAAAAAATATTTGCAAACCATGTATCAGATAAGGGAGTAATATCAAAAAAATATAAAGAACTTATGTAATACATACAACTCAATGATTTAAAAAATCCATAAATGGGAATGAGAACTAAATAGACATTTTTTCAAAAAAGAAACCCAAATGGACAACAGCCACATGAAAAGGTGCTCAACATCACTAAGCATCAGAGTAAAGTAAATCAAAGCTACAATGAGATATCACCTCACACCTGTAAGACTAGAAGTCATCAAGAAGACAAGAGATAACAAGTGTTGGCAAGGACGTGGAGAAAAGGACACCCTTGTGCAATGCTGGTGGGATTTGTAAGCTGGTTCAGCCACTATGGAGAAAAGTATGGAGATTCCTCAGAAAATTAAAATTAGAACTAACATATTATCCAGCAATTCCACTTCTCAGTATATATCCAAAGGAATGAAAGCTGGTTAACAAGAGATATATGAACTCCTATGCTTACTGCATCATTATTTACAATAGCCAAGATATGGAAACAAACTGACTTTCCATCAATGGATGAAAGGATAAAGAAGATGTGATATGTATAGATGCAATGGAATACTACTCAGCCATTAAAAAGGAAATTCTGCTCTTTGCAACAACATGGATGGACCTTAAGGACATCATGCTAAGTGAGATAAGTCAAACAGAGAAAGACAAATAATCTATGATACCTCTTATACGTGGAATCTAAAAAACCCAAACTCAATAGTAGCAGAAAATAAAATGGTCTTGACCAGGCGTTGGGGGATAGGAGAATGGGAGAGATGTCATTTAAGAGTAAATACTTTCAAATAGATAAATAATTCCTAGAGACCTATACACAGTACAGTGATTATAGACAACAAAACTGTATTAAACATTAAATTTGCTAAGGAACTAGTCTTTTTTTTTTTTTTTTTTGCGGCCCGGGGGCCTCTCACTGCTGTGGCCTCTCCTGCCGCGGAGCACAGGCTCTGGACGTGCAGGCTCAGTGGCCATGGCTCACGGGCCCAGCTGCTCCGCAGCATATGGGATCCTCCCGGACCGGGGCATGAACCCGTGTCCCCTGCATCGGCAGGCGGACTCTCAAGGACTGCACCACCAGGGACGTCCAGGAACTAATCTTAATTGTTCCCAATATTAGAAGAAATGATAACTATGTGATGCAATAGAGGTGTTAATGGTACAATGGCAATCATACTGCAAAATAAATGTATCAAATCAATATAATGTACACGTTAAACTTACAGTGTTATATGTCAAATACAACTCAATAAAAAAATTAAAAATAGAAAGTCATCAAACCACAAAAGAAGAGATAAAGAGGGGAAGAAAGGAATAAATGAACTACAAATAGCCAGAAACCAATTAACAATGTGATAAGACCATACATATCAATAATTACTCTAAATGTAAACTAAACTCTCCAATCAGAAGACCACGAGTGGATGCACAAATTAAAAAAACAAGCAAACCAAGACCCAACTATATGATGCCTGCAAGAGACTGACTTCAACTTTTAGGACATATATCGATTAAAGAGAAGGCCTGGAATAAGATATTTCATTCAAATGGAAACCAAAAGCAAGCAAGGATAGCTATACAGTAGTCCCCCCTTACCCATGGAGGATATGTTCCAAGATCCCCAGTGGATGTCTGAAACTGCACAGTATAGAAGCATATATATATATTTATACACTATGTTTTTTCCTATGTATACATACCTATGATAAAATTTAATTCATAAATTAGACATAATAAGACATTAACAATAATAACTCATAATAAAATGGAACAATTCTAACAATATACTGTAATAAAAATTATATGAATGTGCTTTTTCTCTCTCTCTCTCAAAGTATCTTATTGTACTGTACTCACCCTTCTTCTTGTGATGATGTGAGGTAATATAATACCTACATGATGAGATGAAGAGAGGTCTGTGGTTGTGTGTCAGGAGCAGACTATGTCAATGATTGGGGATTCCAGGTGGGACAGAGTGGAACGGTGTGAGATTTCATCATTCAATTTAAAATTTATGAAATAAAAAGGATCATAAGAGACAACTATGAACAACTATGCCAATAAACTGGACAACCCA
This sequence comes from Aethalodelphis obliquidens, assembly GCF_003676395.1. Taxonomy (NCBI): domain Eukaryota; kingdom Metazoa; phylum Chordata; class Mammalia; order Artiodactyla; family Delphinidae; genus Aethalodelphis; species Aethalodelphis obliquidens. The sequence goes on from NW_020837998.1 coordinate 13,658,018, forward strand.
GAAGAAATGGATAAATTCCTAGATACAACCTACGACAACTGAATCATGAAGTAACAGAAAAACTGAATAGACTGATTACAAGGTAAGGGATTAAATCAGATTCAAAAACCTTCCAACAAACAAAAGTCCAGGACCAGATGGCTTCACTGGTGAATGGTACCAAACATTTAAAGTAAAATTTACACCAATCCTTCCAAACTCTTCCAAAGAAAAACAGAAAAGAAGGAAACACTTTCAAACTCATTTTACGAGGCTAGTATTATCCTCATAACAAAACCAGGCAAGGACACCACAAAAAGAAAATGACCGGCCAATACCCCTGATGAACACAGATGCGAAAATCCTCAACAAAATATTAGCAAAATGAAATCAACCCTATAAAAGAATCACAGACCATGATCAAGGGGAATTTATTCCAGGGAAACAAGGATGGTTCAACATCTGCAAATTAATCAATGTGATATACCACATTAACAAAATGAAGGGTAAAAATCATATGAACATCTCAACAGATGCAGAAAAAGCATATAACAAAATTCAACATCCACTTATGATTTTTAAAAATCTCAACAAAGTGTACATAGAGGGAACATACCTTAACATAATAGAGACCATATATGAAAAGTCCAAGCTAACACCACATTCAATGGAGAAAAACTGAAACCTTCCTCTAAGATTAGGAACAAGGCAAGGATGCCCACTCTCATCACTTTTATTCAACATAGTATCTGGAAGTCCTAGCCACAGCAATTAGGCAAGAAAAAGAAATAAAAGACATTCCAATCAGAAATGAAATAGTAAAACTGTTGCTATTTGCAGATGACATATTATATATGAAAAACCCTAAAGTCCATCAATAAATTCTTAGAACTGATGAACAAATTCAGTAAAGTTGCAGGATACAAAATCAGAAAATGTTGCATTTCTATACATTAATAATGAACTACCATAAAGAGAAAATAAGAAAACAATCCCTTTTACGACTGCATCAAAAAAAATTCTTAAGAATAAATTTAACCAAGGAAGTGAAAGACCTGTACACTGAAAATTAGAAGACATTTATGAAAGAAGAACAACTAAATGGAAAGACATTCCATGTTCATGGACTAGAAGAATTAATGTTGTTAAAACGTCCAAACCACCCAAAGCAATCTACAGATTCAGTGCAATCCCTATCAAAATTCCAATGGCACTTTCCAAAGAAACACAACAAATAATCTTAAAATTTCTTTGGAACCACAAAATACCCCAAGTAGTCAAAGCAATCTTGAGAAAGAAGAACAAAGCTGGAGGCATCACACTTCCTGATTTCAAACTATATTACAAAGTCATAGTAATCAAAACAGTATGGTATTGGCATAAAAACAGACACATAGATCAATGGAACACAGTAGAGAGCCCAGAAACAAATCCATGCATATATGGTCTTATGACAAAGGAGCTAAGATATACAATTCAGAAAGGGCAGTCTCTTCAATAAATGGTACTGGGAAAACTGGACAGTCACATGCAAAAGAATGAAACTTGACAACTACCTTACACCATACACAAAAATTAACTCAAAATGACTTAAAAACATGAACATAAACCTGAAATCATTAAAAAGAACTCCTAGAAGAAAAAATAGGCAGTAATCTCCTTGATATTGATATTGGTAAGAATTTTTTGGATTTGACACCAAAAGCAAAAGCAACAAAAGCAAAAATAACAAGTGGGACTACATCAAACCAAAAAGCTTCTGCACAGTAAAGGAAACCATCACCAAAATGAAAAGGCAACTTACCAAATGGGAGAAAATATTTACAAATCATATATCTGATAAGGGGCTAATATCCAAAATGTATAAAGATCTCATACAACTCAACAGCCAAAAAAATCCAATTGAAAAATGGGCAGAGTATTGAAGTCCTAGCCACAACAATCAGATGAAAAAAAGGAATCCAAATTGGAAAAGAAGTAAAACTGTCACTGTTCGCAGATGACACAATACTATATAGAAAAAAATCCTAAAGACACCACCAAAAAACTACTAGAGCTCATCAATGAATTCAGTAAAGGTTCAGGATACAAAATTAACATACAGAAATCTGTTGCATTTCTGAACACTAACAATGAAGTATCAGAAAGAGAAATTAAGGAAACAATCCTATTTACTATCACATCAAAAAGAATAAGATACCTAGGAATAAACCTATCTAAGGAGGTAAAAGACCTGTACCCAGAAAACTGTAAGACACTGATGAAAGAAACTGAAAACAACACAAACAGATGGAAAGCTACACCATGTTCATGGATTTGAAGAATCAATATTGTTAAAATGACCATACTACCCAAGGCAATCTACAGATTCAATGCAATCCTTATCAAAATGCCAATGGCATTTTTCACAGAACTAGAACAAATAATTCTAAAATGTGTATGGATACACAAAAGACCTCGAATAGCCAAAACAACCTTGAGAAACAAAAACAGAGCTGGAGGTACCATGCTCTCTGGCTTCAGACTATAGTACAAAGATAAAGTAATCAAAACAGCATGGTATTGTCACAAAAACAGACATATAGATCAATGGAACAGGATAGAAAGCCCAGAAATAAACCCATACATTTATGGTCAACTAATCTACAACAAAGGAGGCAAGAATATACAATGGAGAAAAGTAGTGTTGGGAAAGTAGTGTTGGGAAAACTGGACAGCTACATGTAAAAGAAGGAAATTAGAATATTTTCTTACACCATATACAAAAATAAACTCAAAATAGATTAAAGACCTAAATGTAAGACCAGAAACCATAAAACTCCTAAAAGAAAACATAGGCAGAACACTGTGACATAAACTGCAGCAATATTTTTTTGGATCTATCTCTTAAGGTAAAGGAAACAAAAGCAAAAATAAATAAATGGGACCTAATTAAATTTAAAAGCTTTTTCACAGCAAAGGAAACCACCAGCAAAACAAAAAGACAACCTACTGAATTAGACAAAATATTTGCAAATGATATGACCGATAAGGGATTAATATCCAAAATGTATGAACAGCTCATACAACTCAACATCAAAAAAACAACTCAATTAAAAAGTGGGCAAAGGGCTTCCCTGGTGGTGCAGTGGTTGAGAGTCCGCCTGCCGATGCAGGGGACACGGGTTCGTGCCCCGGTCTGGGAAGATCCCACATGCTGCGGAGCGGCTGGGCCCGTGAGCCATGGCTGCTGAGACTGTGCGTCCGGAGCCTGTGCTCCGCAACGGGAGAGGCCACAACAGTGAGAGGCCCGCGTACCACAAAAGAAAAACAAAAAAACGTGGGCAGAACACCTGAATAGACATTTTTCCAAAGAAGACATATAGATGGCCAACAGGCACATGTAAAGATGCTCAACATTGTTAATCATCAGAGAAAGGCAAATCAAAACCATTAGATATCACCTCATGCCTGTCAGGTGGCTATCATAAAAAAAAACCCCACAAATAAGAAATGTTGAAGAAGATGTGGAAAAAAGGGAACCCTTTTGGTATACTGTTGGTGAGAATGTATACTGATGCAGCCACTGTGGAAAACAGTAGGGAGGTTCCTCAAAAAACTAAAAATAGAACTACCATATGATCCAGCAATTCCACTCCTGGGCATATATCCAACAAAAACAAAAACATTAATTCGAAAAGATACATGCACCACAATATTCATAGCAGCATTATTTACAATAGCCAAGATGTGAAAGCAACCTAAATGTCTTTCAACAGACGAATGGAAAATGAAGATGTGGTATATATATACCATGGAATACAACTTGGCTATAAAAAAGAATGAAATTTTGCCAATTACAACAAAATGGATAGACTTGGAATAATTATTCTAAGTGAAATAAATCAGACAAAGACAAATACTGTATGGTATCATTTATATGTGGAATCTAAAACATAAAACAAACTAGTGACTATAACAAAAAAAAGGAGCAGACTCACAGATATAGAGAACAAACTAGTGGTTACCAGTGGGGAGAGGGAAGTGGGAAGGGGAAATATAGGGGTATGGGATTAAAAGTTACAAACTACTATGTATAAAATAAATAAGCTACAAGGATATATTGCACAGCACAGGGAATATAGTCAATATTTTATAATAACTATAAATGAAGTATAACCTTTAAAAGTTGTGAATCACTATGTGAATCACACCTGAAACTTATATATATTGTAAATCAACAATACCTTAAAAACTCATGTTCAAAGAGCCAATACTTTTGTAACTGAGCTCTATCTAATTATTAAAGAATGAAGGATTAAAATAAAAACAATAAGAGAACAAGTACCTCGATTAAAAAATGGGCCTGGGCTTCCCTGGTGGCGCAGTGGTTAAGAGTCCGCCTGCTGATGCAGGGGACACGGGTTCATGCCCCGGTCTGGGAAGATCCCACATGCCGCGGAGCGGCTGGGCCCGTGAGCCATGGCCACTGAGCCTGCGCGTCCAGAGCCTGTGCTCCACAACGGGAGAAGCCACAATAGTGAGAGACCCACGTACCGCAAAAAAAAAAAAAAAAAAAAAAAAAAAAAATGGGCCTTACACCTTAACAGACACCTCACTGAAGAAGATATACAGATGGCAAATAAGCATATGAAAAGAAGCTCCACACCATATGTCATCAGGGAATTGCAAATTAAATAACAAGGAGATATCACTATACACCTATTAAAATGCCCAAAATCCAGAATACTGACAACACTAAATAGTGGCAAAGATGTTGAAGAGCAGAACTCTCATTCATTGCTAGTAGAAATATAAACTCGTACAGCCACTTTGAAAGACAGCTTGGTGGTTTCTTACAAAACTAAACATATTCTTCCAATACAATACAGCAATCACATTCCTTGATATTTACCTACAGGAAGTGAAAACTTATGTCCACATAAAAATGTGCACACAAGTATGTATAGTAGCTTTATTCACAATTGCCAAAACTTTTGAAAGCAAACAAGATGTCCTTCAGTAGGTAAATGGATAAATAAACTGTGGTATATCTAGACAATGGAATATTACTCAGTGCTAAAAAGAAATGAGCTATCAAGCCATGAAAAGACATAGAAGAACCTTATAAATGCTTATTACTCAAAGAACACAAAGTGAAAAGGCTACATACTGTATCATTCCAACTATATAACATTCTGGAAAAGGCAAAACTGTAGAAACAGTAAAAAAAGATCAGTGGTATCCAGGGATTGTGGGGTGAGTGGTGGTACTGAGTACACAGGATTTTTTAAGGCAGTGGAAATATTCTGTATGATATTACAATGACTGACATAAGTCATTATACATTTGCCCAAACCCACAGAATGTACAGCATCAAGAGTGAACACTAAGATAAACTATGAACTTTGGGTAATTACTATGTGTTGATACAGATTCATCAGTTGTAATAAAAGTACCACTCTGGTGGGGTATGTTAAAAATGGGGGAGGCTATGTATGTATAGAGGCAGGAGGTACATGGGAAATCTCTGTACCTTTCTCTTGAATTTTCTATGAACTGCTCCACACACACAAAAAAATTAAGTCTTAAAAAAACCCCAAAGAATGGAAGGAAATATATGCAAATCAGGCATCTAATAAGGTTCTAATATCTTGAATATATAAAGAGCTCTTACAATTCAACAACATATTGACAGCCCAATTAAAAAGTGGACAAAAGACTTGAATAGACATTTTCCAAAGAAGTTATACAAATGGCCAGCAAGCAAATGAAAAAATGTTCAACAGCATTATTAGAGAAATGCAGAACTAAACCACAAGGAGATACCACTTCACACCCACTAGGCTGGTCATAAGCAAAAAAACAAAGTAACAAGTGTTGATAAGGATGTGGAGGAAATGGAAACTTTGTACATTGCTTGTGGGATTATAAAATGGTACAGCCACTCTGGAAAGCTTGGCACTTTCTCAAAAAGTTAAACACAGAATTACCATATGACCTAGCAATTCCACTCCTAGGTACATTCCCCAAAGGAACTGAAAACAGGTGTTCTAAATTTATCTAAAATGACTGATATTTGCATACCTCTGTGATTATACTAAATACCATTGAATTGTTCACTTTAAATGTGTGAATTGTATGTTATATGAATAATGTCTCAATATAGCTGTTATGTGCATGCATGCATGTGCACACACACACACTCTCTCTCTCACATACATATGGAATGAAGTACTAATATGTGCTACTACATGGACGAACCTTAAAACATTATGCTAAGTAAAAGGAGCCAGTCACAAAGGACCATATATTCTATTTATATGAAATGTCCAGAATAGGCAAACAGAGACAAAATATACATTAGTGGTTGCCCAGGGCTAGAGGGAATAGGGGATTGGGGTGCTTATAGCTAAAGGTTATAGGGTTTCTTTTGAGGTGACAAAAATATTCTAAAATTGACTGTGGTGATGGTTCCAGAACTCTGTGAGTATACTAAAAACCACTGAATTGTATACTTTAAGTGTGAATTATAGTTCAATAAAGCTGTTTTTTCTTAAAAAAATTAAAACATATCACTAGGAGACAAGGGGATTACAACTTGAGTTGAACTAATAAATTAAAGGAATCAACTATGGAAGCTTACTCACAGATGGAACCCTTGTGCCCCTGGATTCACCTCCTCTAGTCAATTAGAGGACAGGGGTGGCAGTTCATATCCAGAACTCCGTGATCCACATGGGCACCACAGGATTTTACTAGCTGAATATGCAAGATCTGTGTCTTACACAGTTTACTGTGCTCTTGTTGGTAGAGAATGGCAACGTGAGTTTCTACAGGTTGAGCCCACCTTTGCCACTGTAGTTCGGTGACTACCACCAGCATTTCCCTCACAGACACCCTAGTAGCTTTATATTTCCACTTGTCATTGATAATTTGCTGAGGATACTAACAGTGCTGCTTCTCTTCTATGTCCCTGCTTCCAGGAAGCTAGATTCTTCTGCAGGCAAGGTTCCACATTTCGGTGGACATGCAAAATGCCTCCAGTGTCCTGGTGTAACATTTGGCAGGCAATGAACCAGCCTTCTTCAGAGTTAAGGACCAGCCCAAGAACTATCCTGTCAGCAATGTGCAACAGTTTCAGCTACAAGAGGTGTAAAGAAAATGAAATGAGGAACAACAGCAGTACTTTCAAAAAGGACATAGCCATAGCACAGCAAGAGGGAAAATGACTATGACGATTTTCCGAATTCTCTTTTCCACTTGTGTATTTTGAAAAGAAGAAAAACAAAGAAACAAATGCTTCTCCACTTTATTTTGTAGGAAATAAGGAAGACTCATTTTTCATGAGTTTTCACTCCAACTTAACATTTCTCCCATCATTTTCCTCTCTAATTTCTTTTAGAGCAGGCAATCCACATCTTTTAAACAGCATTAAAAATCTGAAGTCCCATAGTTTTACTTCAACCATTTTATTATCTTTCTGTACTAGTTCCAGACCTTGGCTGCTTACCAATCTTCTCCTTTACCCAATTACATGCAACTAACTATCTACATGTATCACTCAAATTCTATGAGTGAAATCATTCAATATAAGAACAGTGCTTTGTATGGTGAGATGATGAAGGTAAACAACACAGTTGGTCTTACTTTGGATATTTTCTGAAAGTCACTGCCTGGTAGTATATGTGGAAAGTCACTCAAAAGATATATTTCCCCTGCACTCACCTTCCCGTTATCTTCAAAGTATATTTGGCACCGATCTGCTACTCCATTTATCTCTAGATTTTTTTCTCAGAGCAGGTACAGCATGAGGATTCCAATCACAGGCATGGATGAAGGCAGCATCAGCATAAACTAGGAATGGTAATGTAAAATAGTCAATCCCTACAGGAAGATTAGACACTGGTTGAGATTATGGATCCCAAGTGGCCAACCATAAATATAGGTTCCAAGCTCTAAGACTCAGAAATAGCAATCTTCTTGAAGGAACACCCAGCTGTGGACTGAGCTGGGAGTTAATTTCCTATAATCACAGCCAAGGGACTTAAGAAGGCAGAGACACTGACTACCTCAGATGTAAGAAGTCCCCTTATTCAAATTTGTCAATGACTATACTCTAGACCTATCTTTATCTTCCTCCTCATTATCAATAAGCAGATACTTAGTACTATATTGACTGGGGTACTTACATACATGTTCTTTAGGGAGAAGACAACATTAATACAAATATTTAGAAGATATATAGAAACACAACCAAATGTTGAATACTTTGAGTATTTATACCATACACATACCAAAGGCCAGTGCACTCTAGGTAATAACTGAACAGCAGTGTTCAAAAGACAGTAGATAGGGAGGTATTAGCACTCTTTACATTACTCTGGGCAGAGTTTAAAAAGTTATTTGAATGACAGTCTAGTGAAGGAAATTATGAGAAAACATGTCAGGCATGGGAGTCATGGGAGAAGGTTCATGGGTATAAAAAATGTGGCAATCTAATAGGGGGTGCTGACATTCAGGAGGAGGACTTTAGACTTCATCCACAGTGAAACAGGAAGAGCCTTTAGGAGGAGAATCGCATGATCAAAAGGAAGACAATTTCTTCTTACATTTTAAAGAGTTAACCTGACAAGGGGACATTAAATTTGCCGGGAAGGTGATAAAGAATTTTTATTCTATTAACAAAAACAGATTTGGAGTTCACTGCACTTTAATACGAATATACCATATTTGAACAACAGAATTTTCTCATGGCCTTGAAGAAAAACACTGATTCAAGAGTGGACTGGACCTGAATAGCGGTCTGGGGAATAGGCTGCTACTTCAAGCCCATGGTCCCTAGAATCATCACCTGCATAGAGACCCCCACACACCAGTGCTTCTCCAGTACAGGGCAATGACATCACTCACAGCTTCTCGGTGATATCTCAAATGAGAAGATGCACTGGGTCCCACGAAAATCATTCCTAGGGAAAGAAATATAACAAGAAGGAAGTTGAATAACAAAGGCATCAAATTTAAAAAGTGAGAGCTCACAGTTGTTCGTAACATTACAGTAGCTAGTTCAGACAAGAACTGAAACTAAGAATAATAGCTAAAAAAAAAAAAAAAAGAAGAATAGCTAAGATGTGAATGCTTACCATGTGCAAGGCACTGTGCAAAAGCTTGTGTTCTAAATCACTTAATCATCAGGACTTCCCTGGCGGTCCAGTGGTTAAGATTCTGTGCTTCCACTGCAGGGGGCGCAGGTTCGATCCCTGGTCGGGGAACTAAAATCCCACATGCCACAGAGTGTGGTAAGTACATAAATACATAAATAAATAAATCACTTCATCATCATCCCAACAACCTCATGAGGTTATTATATCCACATTACAGATGAGGAAACTGAGGTTCACAGACACACAGCTAGAAAGTGACAGAGCTGGCATCTGAACCCAAGGTATCTCTTAGTTTGTGCTCTTAAATTGCCTCCAAATGGATAGTAAACTATCATTCAAGAGAATTGGATTATGACCCTTCCAGATTTCCCTTTTTCTTTTGCTCCTGTTAACCACCACCTACACACACATACCCCTACAAATGGGTTTCCACTAGTTCTATTACAGTCATCTAGATCTTTCATATTCTGGAAGACATTCTGATTTAATAAAAGGAACCAGGTCTCCTTGGAGAAATGGCTGGTTCTCCCATGGCTGTGGCAGGGAATATACAAAATGAGCAACCTGTAGTGCCAGAAAGTAAGGAAGTGCTCAAAGAACAAAACAATGGGGACATGCCAAAGGGATATAGGGTCCAATGTGAAAGAGTTTCTAATGAACAAAGCTGGAACAATTTGAGAAACAAAATAAATAATTCTTCCTTATAGAAGAATGCTAAATAATTTATGTAGATTCTCACCCTCCAGGAAATGGAGCTTAATCTTCCCCAATCCTTCTTGAAAGTGGGCTGGACTTAGTGACTAACTTCCGAAGAATAGAGTATAGAAAGTGGGGAAAATAACTATATGGAGGAAAAAGCTGGTAAAGGCTGGTCAGCTCATCAAAGCCTTGATATATGATGAGAATGGTATTTTACCTTTGTGGTCTTTCTCCCAAACACCCATAACCCCATTCTCATCATGAGGAAAAAAATCAGACAAATCCCAATTGAGGCACAGTCTACAAAATACCTGAATAGTACTCCTCAATACTGTCAAGGTCATCAAAACAAAGAAATTCTGAGAAACTGCCACAATCAACAGGAACCAAAGGAGACATGAGAACAATCTAACGTAGTGTCCTGGACTGGATCCTAGAACAGAAAAATACATTAAGTAAAAACTAAGGAGATCCGAAAAACAGTATGGACTTTAGTTCATCAATATGGGTTCACTGATCGTAGCAAATGTACCATACTAATGAAACACGTTGATAAAATGGGTAACTGTGTGCAGGGCAGGGAGTGGGTGGATATGGGAACTCTCTGTACTATTTTTGGAACTTTCTGGTAAATCTAAAACTATCCTAAAATACAAAGTTTATTTATTTCTTTACATCTTTATTGGAGTATAATTGCTTTACAACGGTGTGTTAGTTTCTGCTTTATAACAAAGTGAATCAGTTATACATATGTTCCCGTATCTCTTCCCTCTTGCGTCTCCCTCCCTCCCACCCTCCCTATCCCACCCCTCTAGGTGGTCACAAAGCACCGAGCTGATCTCCCTGTGCTATGCGGCTGCTTCCCACTAGCTAGCTATTTTATGTTTGGTAGTCTATATATGTCCATGCCTCTCTCTCACTTTGTTACAGCTTACCCTTCCCCCTCCCCATATCCTCAAGTCCATTTTCTAGTAGGTCTGTGTCTTTATTCCTGTCTTACCCCTAGGTTCTTTCTTCATGACATCTTTTTCCTATGTGTTAGCATACGGTATCTGTCTTTCTCTTTCTGACTTACTTCACTCTGCATGACAGACTCAAAGTTTATTTTAAAAAAAATCACAAAACCTGGAAAAAGAAATAGAATCAAAGCCCAGCTTTTGTCCTCATTAATTGTGAACCTTGTATAAGTCACTATCTAAACACTGGTATCTCTGTTTATAAAACAGATAGAATACTGTTTATTTCAGTGATATCTGTAAGTTGGTAAACTAGGAAACTCCAGGCTCTCCTACCCCCACCCACATTAACATTTTTAAAAAACCAACTAGAAATTAGCAAAAAATAACTTTACAGGAGATCTGGAAAACAGTCTATAGCAACCAAGCGAAAGCTTAATCAAGAAAAAGCCACACAGGAAATGGAAGGAAATTTCGTGGTATTTTTACTTACTTGTACCCCACCTCTCCTTCCCCTGTAGTGCACGGAAGCACAGTCTGGGAGATGCAGTGGCCTGGCTGTCAATTCCCTCCCTCTAACTGGAAAGAAGAGGAAGGTGAACCTTTTTTGCAATGTTCTAATCTGTCTAGGGGCTGCCTAAGGTACTGGTCTCTTAGAGTTCAGAAAGAGAAAAGCGGTATAGCTCGGATCTCAGGCTAGGAAAAGACAGGAGATAGTGGACACCGCTCGAGAAAGCTGCAGAGGGACTATAGTCTCGCAACATCCGGGGCAAGAGATTAGAGGCAGAGGAGCACAACAGAACATTAATGGCCGCCAGAAGAAGCAGTGGTGAGAGTCTTTTGGAAAGTAAGACACTTAAAAACAGATGTGTATTTTAGGGAATTGAAAAAGCACACACAGTGGCCTAGGCAAGACGTACGCCTAGAAAAGGTCCAAGAAGACTTTAAGCCTTGACACGAGGCTGATCCCAAGGCCCAGAGCAAGCCTTGCTTATTAGTAAATGTCTTCCCCAGCACACAGCCTACCTGCAAGGCTGTTTTTTTCAAATACCCAATTTTCAATTTAAAAAATCACAAAGCATACAAAGAAATAGGAAAATATGCCACATTCAAAGGAAGAAAATAAAGTGGCAGAAACTGTCCCTGAAAAAGCACAGGTACTAGAAGTATCAAACAAAGACTAAAACAATTATCTTAAATATGTTCAGAGAACTAAAGGAAAACACAAAGAACCAAAGGAATGAGGAAAGGAATATATTTTTAAAATGAGAATACCAAAAAAGAAACAAAAATTATAAAAAGGAACAAAAAAGAAATTCTAGAGCTGAAAATATAGTAACAACTAAAATATTCACTAGAGGGGTTCAACAACAGACTGAAACAAGAAGAAACAATCAGTGAAGCTGAAGTTATCATTTGAAATTATCAAGTCTGAGGAGCAAAAAAGAATGAAGTGGACAGAGATTAAAAGATTAATGGGACATAATCAAACAACATATGCATTATGAGAGTCCCAGAGGTTGAAAGAAAGAAAAGAAGAGCAGAGAGGTTATTTGAAGAAATAATGGCTGAAAACTTCTCAAATTTGAGGAAAAACATGGATTCACAAGTCCAAGAATCTCAATGAACTCTAAGTAAGATAAACTGAAAGAGGCCTATGCCAAGATACATTATAATCAAACTGTCAACAGCTATAGTGAGAATCTTGAAAGGACCATGAAAAAGCTACTCTTATGTGCAAGGGATCCTCAATAAGATGATCAGCAAATTTCTCAGTGGAAACCTCAGAGACCAAAAGAAGTGAGATAATATATTTATAGGGCTGAAAGAATAAATGTCAACTGAGAATTCTGTATCTGGCAAAACTGTCCTTCAGAAATGAGAGAGAAATTAAGACACTCTCAGATGAATAATATTCAACATCGAAAAGGAAGTTTTAGCCATAGAAATTAGGCAAGAAAATTAAATAAAAGGCATCCAAATTGGAAAGGAAGAACTAAAATTACCTGTTTGCAGATGACATGATCTCATATGGAGAACAGCCTAAATATTCCTCCCCCTGAAAAAACTCATTAGAACTAATAAATGAACTCAGCAAACTTGCAGAGTTTGCTGCAAAATAACAAAAGTAAACAAATGGGACCTAATTAAACTTAAAAGTTTTTGCACACAAATGAAACCATAAACAAAACAAAAAGAAAACCCTCAGAATGGGAGAAAATGTTTGCAAACGAAGCAACCGACAAGGTTTTAGTCTCCAAAATATACAAACAACACATGAAGCTCAATATCAAAAAAACAAACAATCCAATCAAAAAATGGGCAGAGGATCTAAACAGACATTTCCCCAAAGAAGACATACAGATGGTTAAAAAGCACATGAAAAGATGCTCAACATCACTAATTATTAGAGAAATGCAAATCAAAGCTACAATGAGGTATTACTTCACACCAGTCAAAATGGCCATCATCAAAAAACCTACAAACAATAAATGCTGGAGAGGGTGTGGAGAAAAGGGAACCCTCCTACACTGTAGGTGGGAATGCAAACTGGTACATCCACTATGGAGAACAGTATAGGTTCCTTAAGAAACTAAAAACAGAGCTATCATTTGATCCAGCAATCCCACTCCTGGGCATATATCCAGAGAAAACCATAATTTGAAAAGTTACTTGCACCACAATATTCATTGCAGCACTACTCACAATAGTCAGGACATGGAAGCAACCTAAATGTCCATCAAAAGAGGAATGGGTAAAGAAGATATGGTATATATATACAGTGGAATATTACTCAGCCATAAAAAAGAACAAAATAATGCCACTTGCAGCAACATGGATGGACCTAGAGATTCTCATACTGAGTGAAGTAACTCAGACAGAGAGAGACAAATATCATATGATATCGCTTATATGTGGAATCTAAAAAAGCCTACACAATTATACTCCAATAAAAATGTTAAAAAAATAAATTAATTAAAATTAAAAAAGCCTACAAATGAACTTATATACAAAACCAAAATAGAGTTACAGATGTAGAAAATAAACTTATGGTTACTGGGGGGTAAGGGGGGAGAAGAGATAAATTTGAAGATTAGGATTGACACATACACACACACACATATGTATGTGTGTGTGTGTGTGTGTGTGTGCGTGTGTGTGTGTGTGTGTGTGTGTGTGTGTATATATATATATATATATAAAAAAGGTAACTAATGAGCATCTACTGTACAGCACAGGGATCTCTACTCAACACTCTGTAATGGCCTATATGGGAAAAGAATCTAAAAAAGCGTGGATATATGTATTTGTATAACAGATTCACTTTGCTGTACACCTGAAACTAACACAACATTGTAAATCAATTATACCCCAATAAAAATTAAAAAGAAAAACAAAAAAAACCCAGAATACTGGAATTCTAAATTTCATCAGAATTACTAAAATATATTTTCCCAAATATTAAAATCATATTGAAGGGCCCACTTATAAATAATAACTCAGTTCACTTCTGAACTTAGTTAATGTTTCTGTAGTAATGTTTTTACACATTTTTAATTAAAAAATATATATATTTAATGTGTAAAATATAACATACAAAAGCCAGTTGCATTTCTATACACTAAGAATGAACAATCTGTATAGGAAATTAAGAAAACAATTCCATTTATAATAGCATCAAAAAGAGTAAGTAGAGGAACAAAACCAAAAATAAACAAGTGGGACTACATCAAACCAAAAAGCTTCTGTACAGCAAAGGAAATCATCAACAAAATGAAAAGGTAACCTACCACATGGGAGAAAACATTTGCAGATCATGTATCTGATAAGGGGTTAATATCCAAAATATAAAAAGAACTCATAACACTCAAAAGGGAAAAAAGCAAACAATCCGATTAAAAAATGGGCAGAGGATCTGAACGGACTTTTTTCCAAAGAAGACATACACGTGGTCAACATACATGAAAAGGTACTCAACACAACTAGTCTTCTGGGAAATGCAAATCAAAAACCACAATGAGATATCACCTCACATCTGTCGGAATGGCTATTATCAAAAAGACAAGACATAACAAGTGTTGGTGAGGGTGTGGAGAAAAGGGAACTGTTGTGCACTGTTGATGGAAATGTAAATTGGTACAGCCACTATGGAAAACAGTATGGAGTTTCCTCAAAAAATTAAAAATAGAACTACTACATGATCTAGCAATTCCACTTTTGGGTATTTATCTGAAGGAAACAAAAACACTAACTTGAAAAAATATATGCACCCCAATATTCATTGCAGCTTTATTTACAATAGCCAAGATATGGAAGCAACCTAAGTGTCCATGGATGGATGAATGGATAAAGAAAATGTAGTATACATATACAATGGAACATTATTCAACCATTAAAAAGAAGTAAATCTTGCCATTTGTGACAACACGGATGGACCTTGAGGGCACTACGCTACGTGACATAAGTCAGAGAAATACCATATGAGCTCTCTTACATGTGGAATCCAAAAAAAAAAAAAAAACAAACACCTCATAGTTAGAACAGACTGGTGGTTGCCAGAGGGTGAAGGTGGTCAAAAGATACAAACTTCCAGTTATAAAATAAATATGACCTGGGATGTAATGTAAAGCATGGTGAATATAGTTAGTAATACTGCATTGTGTACCTGAAAGTTGCTAAGAGAGTAGATATTAAAAGTTCTCATCACAAGACAAGAAAGTTTTAATTATGTGTGGTGATGACTGTTAACTAGACTTACTGTGGTGATCATTTTGCAATATATACAAATATTGAATCATTATGTTGTACACCTGAAAATAATATAATGTTATATTTCAAATATATATATATAAAAAACAATAAAATACTCAGGATTAAACTTAACCAAGAAGGTGACTTTTATGCTGAAAATTACAGAAGGTTACTGAAAGAAATTAAGGAATACACAAATAAATAGAAAGACATCCATGTTCATGAGTTGGAAGATGCAATATTGTTATGATGTCAATACCACCAAAAGCAATCTACAAATTCAAAGCAATCCCTATTAAAATCCCAATGACATTTTGGAAGAAATTTTTTAAAAAATCTATCCTAGAAGTCACATGGAATCCCAAGGGATTTTGAAGTTAAAACAATCTTGAAAAAGAACAAAGTTGGAGTTCTCACACTTCCTGATTTCAAAACTTACTACAAATCTATTGTACGATGATCAAAACAGTGTGGCACTGGCATAAGACAGACATATAGATCAATGGAATAGAATAGGGAGTCCAGAAATAAACGCTTACATATATGGTCAATGGTCAAATGATTTTCAACAAGGGTGTCAAGACCATTCAATGGGGAAAGGGCAGTCTTTTGAACAAATGGCGCTGGGAATATTGGATATCCACATGCTAAAGGATAAAGTTGGACCTTTACCTTAAACCATATACAAAAATTAACTCAAACTGGACCAAAGATCTAAATGTAAGAGCTAAACCTATAAAACTCTCAGAAGAAAACATAGAAGAAAAGTTTTATGACACTGGTTTTGGCAAAGATTTCTTGGAAATGATACCAAATGCACAGGTAACAAATAAAAAAATAGATAAGTTGAACTCCATCAAAATTTAAAACTTTCGTGTATCCAAAGGACACTACCAACACAGTAAAAAGACAACCCACAGAATGGGAAAAATATTTGGAAATCATATATCTGATATGGGATTAGGATCCAGAATATATTTTTAAAAACTCCTACAACTCAACGACAACAAAAAAAAACAAACAACCAGATTAAAAAATGGGAAAAGGACTTAAATAGATATTTCTCCAAAGAAGATCTACAAATGGCCAATAAGCACATGAAAAGACATTCAACCTCATTAATCCTTAGGTGTTAGATAACAGAAAATATATATATTTGGTTATGTCCCCGGTTCCTGGCACAGAGCTCCTAAAACCTTTTCCTAAGAGCACTAGGAGCATCTCTTGTTCTAATATTTGGTCTTTGACCCCATCCCTTACATAGGACTCCTAAAAGCCTCATAAATTCCTAAATGATAAGAGCACTAGCAGCATTTTTTGTTCTAATGAGGCAACTCTGGGTGAGCTCCTGGATGGGGGCTGGTCACCAGAATAACCAAGCCATGATCAGAAGCTTGGAATTTTTGGCTCTGCCCCCTCCCCCTCCTCCAGAGAGGGGAGAGAAGCTGGAAATGGAGTAATAATTGATCATGCCTATGTGACAAAGCCTTCATAAAAATCCCCAAAGTAGGGGGTTCGAAGAGCTTCCAGGTGGATGAACACATCCACATACCAGGAGAATGATGTACCCCCAACTCTTCAGAGACAGAAGCTCCTGCACTTGGGACCCTTGAAGAACTCACCCTATATATCTCTTCAAATGGCTGTTCAACTGTATCCTTTGTCATATCCTTTAGTAAACTGACAAAAGTAACTGTTCTCCCGAGTTCTATGAGCCACTCTAGCAAATTAACTGAACCCAAGGAGGAAGTCGCTGGAACCTCTGATTTATAGCCAATTAGTCAAAAACACAGGTGATAACCTGGGCTTGTGACTGGCATAAGTGGGGGTGGAAAGCAGTCTTGTGGGACTGAGCCCTTAACCTGTGAATCTGATGCTATCTCCAGGTAGACAGTGTCAGAATTGAGTTAAACTGTATGACACCCAGCTGGTGTCACAGAGAATTGCTTGTTGTGGGGAAAATCCCCCACCACATATTTGGTGACCAGAAGTGTCAAAAGTAAAGTGTTCTATGTGAAAGTAATGGAGACACACAGGAGAGGAGAACAGTAGGTTTTTCCAATATAGTACAGAAATGCAAATCAAAACCACAATGTAATACCACTTCATACTTTTTAGGGTGGCTATTATCAAAAAAACAAACCAGAAAATAACAAATGTTGGTGAGGATGAAATGGGAACCCCTGTGCATTCCTGGTGGGAATGTAAAATGGTGCAGCCACTGTGGAAAACAGTATGATGGTTTCTCAAAAAATTAAACATAGAATTACCACAAGATCTAGCAATTCCACTTCTGAGTATATATCCAAAAGAATTAAAAGCAGGGACTCAAACAGATATTTGTACACCCATGTTCATAGCAGCATTATTCACAATAGTCAAAAGGTGGAAGTAATCCAAGTATTCATCAATGCATGAATGGATAAACAAAATGTGGTATATACACACAATGGAATATTATTCAGCCTTAAAAAGGAAGGAAATTCTGATACATGCTACAACATAAATGAACCTTGAAGACATTATGCTAACTGAAATAAATCACAAAAAGAAAAACAGTGTTACGATTCCACTTATATGAGGTATGTAGCGTAGTCAAATTCATAGAGACAAAGTAGAATGGTGGTTGCCAGGGGCTGGGGGGAGGAGACAATGGGGCATTAGTGTTTGATGGGTATGGAGTTTCAGTTTGTGAAAATACGAAAGTTCTGGAGATGGAGAATGATGATAGTTGCACAAAGTGAATATTCTTAATGCCACCGAACTATGCACTTAAAAATGGTTAAAACTGGGCTTCCCTGGTGGCGCAGTGGTTGAGAGTCCGCCTGCCAATGCAGGGGACACGGGTTCGTGCCACGGTCTGGGAAGATCCCACGTGCCACAGAGCGGCTGGGCCCGTGATCCATGGCCGCTGGGCCTGCGCGTCCAGAGCCTGTGCTCCACAACAGGAGAGGCCACAACAGTGAGAGGCCCATGTACCACAAAAAAAAAAAAAAAAAAAAAAGGTTAAAACTGTAAATTTTGTTATGTATATTTTACCACAAAAAGATAGCATACTAAAACCATCTCCCAGGTTTTGTGAGAATCAAGTGAGATCTATGTAAAAAAGCTTTGTAATCTATATGGCCCTTCACAAATATTAGCTCTTTTTAATCACCACCCTGTTTACCCCAGCCTGATGCCATTATCCACATGCTCAACCGAGCCATGCTCACCTAGCAGCATACTGTTGGAGTTTAAGTGCTATCCAGTGATATCCACCTTCATCTTGCTAGGCCCTGAATTCCATGTGCCAAGGCAATGGTATCCCAGAGTTCTGGTTCTGAAACAGAACAAGCCCCCAAACAGACAAAAGTTTCAGACAAGCCTGGTGGCTCCTAGAGAAAAAACTCAAAAGACTTCTTCCCCTCTTACTCAGTTTTTCCCAATGCTTGGTTTGGAAACAGTCCTCATTCAGCAACAAGAGGTCAGCATGCCACTGCCAAGAACAAAGGAAATCCTCCAATTCAACTGACCACCCAACTCCCTGGCCTGCTACCTAGCAACATATTTAATGAGGCAGCCTTTGAGCAGGTGAACAATCCTGAACCTCCTTTGAAGGAACAGGATTCTGGGAAAGGAATACAGGAAATATATTCACTGAGCATGAACTGAGAAGTAGTTACATAAGAAATATAAATGAAAATGCTAAAGCTGAAAGACCAGAATAACCAGCTTTGATGGGTTAGACAATTATCTGTAGAGTAGCCTCAAACCTGAACCCTCAAACATTCTCAGAAAGTATAAATATTGGTGCAGAACCACTGTAATAATGCAGTAGTGCAAAACCTAGGAATGATGTTTCTTTCTGGAAAGCTAGCCAATTGGTACCTATAGCCAGATACTGACCAGGATCTGTGTCAACATTCACGTGCTTTCTGAGGGCCCCAAGTTACCTTATGTCTTGCAGGCACCAGAGGATTCCTCCTAACTTGGGTAATGCTACAGTTCTATTTGGAATCTTTTTTGTGAAATGTTGTCTATCCATAGGTTTCTGCCTTCCAAAGGGAGATTTCATTCCATGACTGTCTGAGGAAATTTAAATGTGGACCAAACATAAGCAACACTTACTCCAGCCTTGGAAGTATGACCTTTCATGGCCAGGATAAATAACCCAAGTCTCTGTGCCCTCACAATCTTGAATGTCTTTGTTTGCTTCACTGGTACCTTATCCAATATTCTTAGTGCCATTAACAAAACTGGATAAGAACTCAGGACTTTACCACAAAACTTTCTGCCAATGCCCCACAAATCTTGCCCGTGGTTTCCCAAATTCTTTGATTCTCCACTACATACCCTTTCTCTTCTGCTCAAAGCCCCCAAATAACACTTAGTCCCATTTGTGTAGAAATGCATCTTTCCTAGTTTTTCCCCTACCTCTTCATACAGCACCTATTTCCTTGTGTTAACTGAGGTTCAGTCATAATACCTACAACAGCATCAGACAACACCTTCTGTCTTCATTTTGCTACAACCTGGAGGCAAAAGAAATGTGTCACTCTGGGAGCGTAGCAATGAAGGGAAAAGACCCTCATGGACAACAGCAATGAGGCATGGGGTCACAGGCACATGGTCTATAACTGAAACACAAATATAAAAAACCAAAAGCTTAGGAAATAGCCCTTGTACACATGTCTTCCTCTATAACCAGTAGGGGTGGTTGATGAAGTGATAGAACCAACAATCCATTCTCCACAAATGGTTGATGGCAGAACAAGCCCTGGCTAAGCGCCTCAACCTATTCTTCGGTGGTTCATTATTATGAGACAGTGATCCACCATCACCAGGCCCTATGCTCTAAGTTCTTTTCCAAAAACGGTTTAAAAAAAAAAACTTACGCCATTAAAAATTCTGAGTTATACTGGTAGGCAGTAGATACAGCATTTAAACATGCAGCCTCTGGAGCCAAAGCAACCCAAGTTAAAATCATCTTAGCTGCTCCCGATGTACAACCAGTCAAAGATATTTTCCGTTCCGAAGTTTTCAGATACCCTGCCTGCCAACGTCCTCCGCCGCCCCGCCCCCTCACCACCACGAAACACTTGAAGCCCAGAGCCTGCACGAGAGCAGGTAGGGGTGTCTTCCGCGTTTACCTCCCCATCTCCTCAGCTATGTGGCCGCCTTGACGTTGAGCGCCCCTCATCCTCTAGGCTGCCGCGACTGTCTTTCCTCATGTCGCCCTGAAGGTTCACAGCTTTTGCAAAAGAATAAAACGCACGCCGCTGGGGCGTGGCCAAGCGTTTCCCTCCCGTAACAGGGCGGAACTAAAATGAAAATGCCACGGTTGTTTACCATAGGACTTCCCTGTTACCATGGTAAAGCCGCCGCCGCCTCATTATTGTGGTCGACAATTACTTGCGTTAGCCTAAGAAAAAAATGAGTAATAAGGAATTCTACATACTAAAAGCCTTCAAATCAGCCGAGCTCCAGCTCAGAACCAAGTTATTCTCAGGCGGGAGCCCAGGGCCGGGGAAGCTGGGGGAGTAGCACTCTCGTGGATGTAACGCTTGCCGGCTGCTGACGGAATAACGCCGGGGGAGGGACCCTGCGTCCCTCGGGCCCAGGAGTTTCCGGCTCACGCGCCGTACGGAAGCGTGTTCGGCGCTGGGCTCACGCGCCGTACGGAAGTGTGCTCTGGCGCACCGGAAGCCGTTGGAAGAGAGCGATGGCGGGTTTGACTGTGAGAGACCCTGCGGTGGATCGTTCTCTACGTTCGGTGTTTGGTGAGAGGAATTCGGTGGAGCCAAGCATCGGGGAGGGACAGAAAAAGACAGGGATCGGCGAGGAATGCCCCCCTGCACCTCACACATCGCCGCGGGGCTTGCAGTTCGACCTGCCTATCCCAGGCGGCCAGCCTGGTGGACTCGTGGGCAAAGTGATGCTCCCCTTCCCCCGAGGTTTCGCAGCCTTTTCACGATGTGGCTGAGGAAGTTACACCAGCGTTCAGCTTATATGCGTTTCTCTTTTCATGAGCTTCAATTATTATCCAGAAGCGAGGGCTCATGGCAACTGTCCCGTACTACTTCTCACCCCCAGTCCCAGAATACAGGTTGTGTGCTAAGGGTATAGATCCTTGTGTCCACTTCCCGCCCTCTCATAAGGGCTTTCATCCTCTGCTTTTTCCCCGTTACATTTTAGTTCGTCGTTAGTGGTAGCGACTACCCGGCGTCTTAAGGTGGATTGTAAATAAATGAATGAATGAAAGACTAAGACCTCATCGAAGAAATTTTAAAGAGGGTGGAGTCTATTCTGAGTAATCTTTTCAGCCAAAATAAGTTGTTTATTTTAAAGTATGTGTGGTGATTTTAAAGCATCTTTTGGAAGGAACATGACAAAACAGTGCAGAATATATATATATATATATTTTTTTACGGAACTATAGTTGATTTACAACAATTTTTAAACATCCTCCAGTACATTCATGGTCATTCTCCTTTGAGTGCGTGTATATGTAGAAATACGGACATATGAGCCGGCTTTAAAAATTATAATATTGACATTTTTAGTAGTTATTGATAAGACTTAAACACCTTCAGGTAAATACTAATGCCTAAGTATTTATTTTCACCATAGTTAAGGAAAATCTAACACATATCAGTTAAGTCTGAGAACTGATACTTAGGAGTGCCTACACCTTTTGTGTTTAGTCTAACTGGTTTATTTCTCTTGTAAATAAAGTCAGCAGACAGGATTGAAATCTTGTCTAAGGGAATACGGTGGAACCAGGATTGGAGGAACACTGTATTTGAACCAGTTGTTACATTTTCTTTTTTTTTTTTAACATCTTTATTGGAGTATAATTGCTTTACAATGGCGTGTTAGTTTCTGCTTTGTAACAAAGTGAATCAGTTATACATGTACATATGTTCCCATATCTCTTCCCACTTACGTCTCCCTCCCTCCCATCCTCCCTATCCCACCCCTCTAGGTGGTCACAAACCACCTAGCTGATCTCCCTGTGCTAAGTTGTTACATTTTCAGTGATATATGTAGATACTTTCTCACTAAAGATCTAGGTTACAAACTCAGAGTTTTGATATGTTATCTATTTTCTTCCTTAGTGGGGAACATTCCATATGAGGCTACTGAAGAGCAATTAAAGGACATCTTTTCTGAGGTTGGACCTGTTGTTAGTTTCAGGTGAGATTCCCCTTTTACCACTTGGTGGAAGTTTCTTTAAAATCACCACAAATTTGGCCCTTAGTAATAATGGCAAGCCTTTTACTGGTGAGTTTTCACATGCATTCTTCTTGTTTGTTTGTAACAGCTTTATTGAGACGTAATTCACATATCTTACAATTCACATTCATTTTTACTAAAAGATACATTTTTTTTCACTTAAAAAGATGTGTAAAAAGTATTTCAGTGAGACAGAGCGATAAGGTTATTTGTCTTATGGTAGATCAAATTAGAACATGGCAATGTTAGTGGGAACCCTGTGTGTATGTAACACTTGTGCCTGACACTTGGTTCTGCTCTCCAGGTTGGTATATGATAGGGAGACAGGAAAGCCAAAAGGTTATGGCTTCTGTGAATACCAAGACCAGGAGACAGCACTTAGTGCCATGCGAAACCTAAATGGGCGCGAATTCAGTGGGAGAGCACTTCGAGTGGACAATGCTGCCAGCGAAAAGAACAAAGAAGAGCTGAAGAGTGAGTATAAACCCAAGCTGTGTGCAACATGAGTTAGTAAAGATGTAACAATGAAGATTTTCCACTTAATGATATGTTTTAGCATCTGCTGAAATGGTTGTCAGCCACACAGCTTCTTTACCTGACCCACCTGAGGTACCTGTATTAGGGAAGTGTGTATCTTTGAGAAATAAGGTAAAGTTGACTTAAGTCCTTCCATTGCCAAGGAGTTGATTTCCAGTTGAAGATGAATTACAGGTTTACCACGCCATTAGTTATGTTAACTATGTCTGTCATTAGTGTTTGCCACTCCTGTAATGTTGCCAGATGTGTAACTGATGGGGATACCGAGGCATTCTCATGGCTTTTTTCATGAGGTAATAGATCCAGAAATTCCATTTTGAAATTAGATTTTTTTTCTATTTGAAACTTTTGCTCCTGAAATGACTTGTGAAAGGAAATGGATATCCCTAGTCCCTAATTTATGTTAACATTGTTCATCTATACAATCCTGGTCTCAGCTTTCCTTTGAGAGTAGAAAATACACTTTGTCACTTTCCTACACAGAAATAAAAGACTTGCAAGTCACTTATTTCTTTTCTTTTTCTTTTTTTTTTTTTTTTTTTGCGGCACGCGGGCCTCTCACTGCTGTGGCCTCTCCCAGTGGCCATGGCTCACAGGCCCAGCCGCTCTGCGGCATGTGGGATCTTCCCGGACTGGGGCACGAACCCGCATCCCCTGCATCGGCAGGCGGACTCCCAACCACTGCACCACCAGGGAAGCCCTCTTTTCTTTTTTTTAAAAAAAAATTTATTTATTTATTTATTTATTTTTAGTCACGTTGGGTCTTCGTTGCTGCGCATGGGCTTTCTCCAGTTGCATTGAGCGGGGGCTACTCTTCGTTCCACTGCACAGGCTTCTCATTGTGGTGGCTTATTGTGGAGCACAGACTTCAGGGGCACATGGGCTTCAGTAGTTGTGGCACGTGGGCTCAGTAGTTGTGGCACACGGGCTTAGCTGCTCTGTGGCATGTGGGATCTTCCCTGACCAGGGATTGAACCCGTGTCTCCTGCATTGGCAGGCGGATTCTTAACCACTGCGCCACCAGGGAAGTCCTGCAAGTCACTTATTTCTAAGCTCCAGAAAATTTAAAGTTATCAACAGGTCCTTACAGCAACCCTGGAAAGTAGATACTTGAAATGATTTAGCTCTTTAATTTGCCTCCTTAATGTTTTTGTACTTTCTTCCCAATCAGGCCTTGGCACTGGTGCCCCTGTCATTGAGTCACCTTATGGAGAGACCATCAGTCCTGAGGATGCCCCTGAGTCCATTAGCAAAGCAGTTGCCAGTCTTCCACCAGAGCAGATGTTTGAGCTGATGAAACAAATGAAGGTAAAAGGAGGCATTAGGTTATGGAAAATCATAGCATATCAACTCTTCAAGAAGTCATTGATGTTAATGGAAATTAACATTGAGTTAATGGAAATGATTTCCTGAGCTCAAATAGAAAGTGTGCCTGTTGACCAACATTTCTTGCACCTTCAGTATTCCATATGTGCACAGTGTATTGTATATTTCATACAAAGAGCTTTCCATTTTTTGTACACAAACACACCTACACAATCTGGCAGGGTTTTTGTGGCCCATAGATATCAAATGTAGATGTTAAAATGTGGCTTTTTTCCTAAATGGTGTTATTATGGTATTTGAAATGCCTCTTCCTTCTCTTGCCTGCCATGACCAAGATTTTGTGTGCTATGTAAAAACTGATAATAGCTTTAAAAGCCTCTTGAATATTACATTTCTCAGATGGGAATAGCTCTAAATCACTGTCAATTTCTGAGTAATAAGTTTTGAACCTGATGATGAATCTGTTTATCTTCACAGCTCTGTGTCCAGAATAGTCCTCAGGAAGCACGGAACATGTTGCTTCAGAACCCTCAACTGGCTTATGCTTTGCTACAAGCCCAGGTAGTGATGAGAATTGTGGATCCAGAAATTGCCTTGGTGAGTGCTTCTGGTTCTTTTATGGAAATGCTAGGGTAAACCTTGAGTGGGGTAGAAACAGACAGCTCATAGATTTGTCTTTTCATTTTTTTAGAAAATTCTGCATCGCCAGACAAATATCCCAACACTGATTGCAGGCAACCCTCAGACGGTCCACAGCGCCGGACCTGGCTCAGGATCCAATGTGTCGATGAACCAGCAGAATCCTCAGGCCCCTCAGGCCCAGTCTTTGGTAGGACTTTATCCCTTAACATTTTTGAACTGCCTTGAAAATGTCATTTTCATTTTAGGAGGATATATTGGAAGAAGAATGGTGAGCAGCCAGAGATGATAATTTCAGTTTCCAGGCATAAAAGCAGTTAACAGGGTTGCAGAGTACATGACATCTGAATGAATACAGATTTAGTGCCAAGTTTGTAAAACAGAGATCCTTCCTTTATGCCCTTTTTTTATAAGCTGATTTTGTGTATATGTGCATGTGTGGCACTGTGGTTGGCACTTTGTTATTCCATATACATTGTCTCATTTAATACTTAGAGCGGTTGTATGAGGTCGGCACTCTTCTTATCTCCATTCCCACTGATGAAAAAAGTAAAGCTTATTTTCCAAGTGTGACACAAAACCCTGAAGCCATGAAAAATTGGTATATTTGAAAACTGAAAAACTTCTGAACAGAGAAAAAGAAATAAACACCAAAGACAAATGACAAATTGGGAAAAAGTATTTGCCACACACGTGATGGACAGCAGGCTGATTACCTAAGGGCCATTAGTCATATTCAAGAATGTTTATTGCCACATTTTAATAGTGAAAAATTGGAAACATCCTAAATGTACAGCAATGAAAGAATGGAGAAAATGTGGTATATTTATCCAATGAAATACTCTACAACAGTTAAATAAACTACATGTGTCACCGTGAATGACTTTCAAAAATGTAGTTTCATATAGCAGTTAGGATGAACTAGGATACATGGTATCAACACAGGTAACTCAAAAACATAATGCCATACAGAAGTGAAAATAAGTGAATGTGGAAGTATTTCCAAAATACAGGATGTATGTGTCTGTACATATCCCAAGAACATGTTGAGTGAGTTGCAAAGAATGTGTTTAGTATGTAATGGTGTACATAAAATTTCAAAACATCTATAAGAATTCTTAAGTGGTTGTCTAAGAAGGGGATACAGGATGCAATGGGGAAGACCATACAGGAGATTTCAATTATGTATGTGATTTGTTTCCTAAGCTATGTGGTTATTTTATTCTCTATACAACTTATATGTCTGAAATTTTTCATATTAAAAAACACCTCCTATAAATTAGTAAGAAAATTACCAATAACCCAGTAGAAAACTATGCAATGGACATGAACAGTTCATAAGAATGGAAATACAAATATATATTAAATGTATGAAAAGTATTCAGCCTCAAAATAAGATAAATGTGAATGAAGTACAATAAGCTATCATTTTTCACCTGTTAGATGGGCAGAGGTAAACAATTTGGATGGCTCATACAAAAGTTATGGTGAGGGTCAGCAAACATCTTCTAAATGGCCAAATAGTAAATATTTTTTGGCTTTGCAGGTCGTGGAATTTGTCTTAACTACTCAGCTCTGCCATTGGAGTGTGAAATGAACCACAGACAGTACATAAACAAATGTGCATGATTGCATTCCAATGAAACTATTTATGAAACCAAGCAGTGAGCCAGATTTGGCCCATGGGTCATAGTTTACTATCCCCTGCTCTGATTCAATAAATACTTTTTCAGAAATAGAAAGGAAATAAATTAAGGTCCAGAGAGGTTAACTGCTCCAAAAATAACAATCTAAGTGGCAAATCCAGGATCTGAATCTGGTTCTGTCTGACATCATAACCTGTTTTCTCTTAACCACCTCACTCTACAGTTTCCTCTTTTCTATTCTAGAGTTTTGTTTGTGTTCTCTGAGAATATATGTAATTTTTTAAATATTTATATATATCTTAGTTTTTATTTTTCTATTCCAAGGGGCTGCTCAGTTCTTTTGGGAATACACAAATGAAAACATAACATTCCCTTTTCCTCCGGAGCTTTAATGTAGCATTAGAAAAATTTTACATCCCCCTCCCAAGTAGAACTATTTCTGAGGACAGCAATGAGAAAAGATTGGTCAAAGAAAATTTTTCATCTTAAAAATGTAGACTACCAGCAGTTCTGTTTTGTTTTTTTTTTTAAGTCCTCATTTCTTCTTGCATTCAAGGCACTTTTTTTTAAAACTTTTACTGCCAGGCCCTCGTCTCTAAGTCAACAAATAGGTGCTATATATGGCCTCACCACACAGATAAGACTTGTCAACCTCTGCTTTTATAGTACTGTCTGTCGTAATTGTGTTCTGTGTAACCAGGCTCATTGCATGTATTACAGCTTCTGTTCAAAGTGTGTTATAAATCTAATGCTGCATGAGACGTGCTGTCAGAAAAGGGTATTTGGTAGACTATTTGGGGGTGTCAATTTGAAGAGTTATTTAAGGTCATAGACTTTGTGTGTTGAGTCTTCACAGGGGCATATACATACTCTGGTTTTTCTCTTGGTCAGAGTGGAATGCATGTCAATGGCGCACCTCCTCTGATGCAAGCTTCTCTACAGGCTGGAGTTGCAGCACCAGGGCAGATACCAGCCACTGTAACAGGACCTGGGCCTGGTTCCTTAGCTCCTGGAGGTACGTTTTCATTTAGAATTTTCACCATTTTGGTATTTTGCTAGAGTTTTGTTATAGCAAATGGCAGAGTGTAGCCAAATTATTATGTGGCAACGAGATCTTGATATTAAATTAATGTATAGCTAGGCAGTATATATCCTAGGTGGAAGAAGTAGTTGATTTCTTATATACACATCCTATATGTCTGATTATGAGAGCAGAGGAAAGAACAGTAAAT
Organism: Aethalodelphis obliquidens; assembly: GCF_003676395.1. NCBI lineage: Eukaryota > Metazoa > Chordata > Mammalia > Artiodactyla > Delphinidae > Aethalodelphis > Aethalodelphis obliquidens. The sequence goes on from NW_020837998.1 coordinate 13,686,145, forward strand.
TGGAAAAGTACAGTAAAATTCCAAGTTAATGAGGGGAAAAAATAGAATGAATGGAAACTACACCAAGCCAGCAAATATAGAGAAAAGAAAATTACATTGTGAAGTAAGTAATAATAAACATAGAGTTAAGGTAGAAGGAATAAAATCTCATATAGTCATTATTCTGCTAAATGTGAATGGACTGAATTCTCCCACTAAAAGCCAGACTGTCAGATTAGGTTAAAAAGTACATGCGGGAAAAAAAACAGAAGCAAAATGCCTGGTTGCATTTGTTATTATATGTAACAAACATAACATTGGATTTCATGAAATATAATTAGACCAAACAACAAAAGGGAAAAAGAATTCTAAAAACTAATATGTTCACTAAAATTGTGTATATAGGAATTAATATTGCGCTTGTAGCTTTTCGTCATTTAACAATCATAACTTAAAAAGTTATGGGTGAAATAGGTGATTCCTCATATAAAACACCAGTATGAACATACGATGTGTATCAGTATTTAAAGTTTTTTGCACAACAAACTCACTTCTTGTTAATTTATCTAATCTGGGTTAGATTTACTACAACACAACTAATGGGCAATAATTTGGCCTTAAATTGTTCTGGTTTATAGAGAAACCAGTCTAAAGAGCTAAGTTGACAGGGAATGGGAGAAGGGATTTTCACTTATCCTATAGAGTTACCATTAAACTTAAATTATCTTTTATTGAAAGAAATAGATTCTGTGTTTTATACATTTTTTGTGCTATAGGTACCTAGCTTACCTTAAAATATCACAAGTTGTAATGTGATCCTACTACACATAACAAGTGTGCAACCCATGACATATGCAGCTCATTACATGAGTTGAAAAACACCCAAACTGGTCTATACCCTGTTCAGTGAGACAAGTACATGTCATGCACTTGGATGTCACAGCAATGTCAAGTTGCTATAAAAGTGTCTACTCTCCATTTCTGTAGTTAACAATCACGAACTGTTAACATACAGTGTGTATCATTGTCATTTGTAGACCACACTGACAAAAAAAATCTGTAGACAAAAAATAAGTAAGGATGTTGAGAAATAAAATAATGGAATCAATAAGCTTGATTTAATATAGAGAGGGAGCCTTATATCTTTTGATTGGAAAATATACTCCCCCCATTAAAAAAATGACCATGTACTTAGCCATAAAATAAAAACAAATTTTAAAATGTAGAGATTTTACAGGCTGCATTCTCTGATTATAAGCCAATAAAGTTAGAAATAAATAATTTAAAGGTGACTGGAAAGAACCTTTACTTGTAAAGTTAAGGAACATATTCTTGGTAATCCTTGAATTAAAAGAGAAAATAAAAAGATATTTATAAATTATCTAAAAGACAACAAAAAGTAGTACACTTCATACAAAAAAGTGCAGGAAATAGTGAAAGCAGTACTTAAACGAAAATGAATACCCTTAAGTGCCTTATTAAAGAACAAAGGAACTCTGCTAGTTCTAAAGTATTAGAAAAATAATTTTTAAAAAACCCAAGGTACCAAGAAGAGGGAATTAATAAATACAAAAGTTGAAAGTAAGTGTAAAAGAAACTTAAATAATTGAATTTTCAAGTGATATTTTTTATGCGTTTGTAGCATTTATAGTTCTGAAGTTATTGAAACTTAAAACTTCACTACAATTTTTGAGATACCCTGTACGAAGCTCTTTGGCTGTTGATGAGAAGAGGGAACAAACTAGTAGAAAAGTAGGCAAAGAAAATGAGTAGGTACTTCATAGAAGAGCACATCATAGAAGAGCAAATCCAAATGGCAATAAACATTCATTTATATTCAGGGGATTTCGAATTAAATAACGAGATTTCACTTTACTTAAACCCGTCCTACTAGCAAAAGTTTCAGAGATGACACTTAATATTGGTGGGGAGAGTGGTAGTATACATTGCTGGTGGAAATGTGAACTTTTTAAGCCTTTTAAGAAAGTAGTCTCACATTAAAAATTCATATACACTTTGACCCACCAATTCTACTTCTGGGAAGCTAGTCCATATAGATAAAAGTGCCATTATGTGATAGTGTAGTATGATAAATTACCCATATTGCCTTCTGCCATTGCTTTCCTCAGATCCTAAATTTTTGTATTGTTTTGATGAGTGGTCTGAATAAATCATAGAATGTTATAGCTAGAAGAGAGCTTTGAAATCATTTAGACCTCAAATGTTAGTGTGCATTAGCATCACCTGAAGGGCTTATGAAAACACAAATTGCTGGTCTCCACACCCAGAGTTTGCATTTCAGCAGGTCTGAGGTAGAGCTCTAAGCTTTGCAGTTCTGACAAGTCTCTGGTGATGCTGACGCTGCTGGTCTGGGACCACATTCTGAGAAAACACTGTTTAAATAAACTCGTTCACTTTACAGATGAGGAAGCCTGAGGGTATGTTAATTTTATCAAATCAGTTGTTCAAAATGACAATTACTTAGTAGCATTGGTAGGGCTAGCACAGACTCAGGTTCTTAATTCATGGCTCTTTGGTGCCTGGCATGTTAAATGGGATAAGAGAATGTGACATGTATTGTACTTGGGTATTTTAGGTGAGTATTAATGAACTGCAAACAGTTCAGCTTGTCTTTTCTCCCCACTCGCAGCATATATTGTTCCTTTGAGGAAAACAGAATTATTGCTACGTGGGAAGGACCAGACAAGGACTTATGGTACATGTTTAGTCTTTGTATAGCAATCATAGCCCTGCTGGTTAGAGCAGACGTGTCATTCTCAACACTATTAGACCCAGTGGCTCCTTTTTGTAACATATCTTGCAGTGACCCTTTACTATCCTGAAATGAAATGCACAGGTGACATAGCATACTTAACATGGCTTCCAAAAAATCAGTATAGTTACCCTAACTATAATATAAAGGAGAAGTAAAAGGAAATTAATTTATAGTAAAAGAATATTATAAATACGCAAGTATTCAAGCACAGCTACACTAGAAAACAATAAATAGCAGTCAGATGCTTGCACCAATACTATAAAAGTAAAAGACAGACCCAGGTATGTTGTTTTGGCAATTCAGATACCACAAGGACTGTTGACATTGATGATGTGATTTTCTGAATGGTGAAAATGAAAACTCTTGGTAAAGTTCTTAACAAAACAAGATACAATACCCATAATTTACTCAGTAATTGCATTCTTGGAAAATTCAATGTGTGTGTGTGTGTGTGTGTGTGTGTGTGTGTGTGTGTAAAAACTGGACAAAGAAGCGCTTTGTTTACAAATAAAACAGACAAGTTTTAAGTTTAGATGACTATAAAAAAGGTTTTCATTTGTGTGAATGTTTAGCAAGACGTTTGAAAGTTTTGCAAGACAGGGTAATCCTTGATTTTGCAGAATTGTCTCATACGTTGCAGGACATCTAGTATCCCTGTTGGCTTCTCATAAAATGCCAGGCGTGCCCCCACAAATCTTTGTCACAACTGCAACAGTGTACCCCCCCATTTACAAAGTAAACTGGGAACAGTAGTGCCTCCTGTGGGAGGAGGTACATGGGTAAGTGCCATTGTTCTGTATTACAGAACTCCCTGCCAAAGTTTTTTTTTTGTGTGGTACGCGGGCCTCTCACTGTTGTGGCCTCTCCCATTGCGGAGCACAGGCTCTGGACACGCAGGCTCAGCGGCCATGGCTCACGGGCCCAGCCGCTCCGCGGCATGTGGGATCTTCCCGGACCGGGGCACGAACTCGCGTCCCCTGCATCGGCAGGCGGACTCAACCACTGTGCCACCAGGGAAGCCCCCTGCCAAAGTTTTGGTAACCAGTGAGATTACGAATTCTTCTTTAACTCACTTTTCTGTCACCAATGGCTAAAGTACAGTAACAAACTCCATCTTCTGTATAACTGCATTTAGTGGTACTTATGATCTTCCTGTATAGGTTTCTGCTTGTGGGGCAGAAAGAGGAAATTTGTTAACTCAGCCACTGTCCAAATTTTTTCCCCACTGTCCCAATTTGTTTTTCTTTCCTGCCCTTTATCTTCTAGGAGGAATGCAGGCCCAGGTTGGAATGCCAGGAAGTGGACCAGTGTCCATGGAGCGGGGACAAGGTAAATAAATATTAATGTCCGATTAATGTGGACTAGACATGGAAATGTTCTATATCTGTACTATCTGATATGGCAGCCACTAACCACATGTGGCTATTCAAATATTAAATTAATTAAATTGAAATTAGGTAAAATGTAAAACTCAGTTCCTCATTCACAGTAGCCACATTCTGAGTGCTCAGTAGCCGCATGTGGCTAGTGAATACCATACTGGATATTGCAGATATAGAACACTTCCATCATTGCAGAAAATTCTGTTGGGCAGCACTGTCTCGACTTCTATCTAGTGATTCAGAGCCCAGCTCTACAAGAATTGATGATGAAGCAAATTGATCCTTTGTTTCTATTTAATTTATGTCGCCTTTCCCTGATAGTTTAATGCCTCTACTTACATGGAGATCTGAGTAAGGAATTTTAATTATGACCATGTAATATGTGACTGGGTATGTGGAAGACTAAATTTAAACCCCAGAGAAAACTGGGAGGGGGTCAAAGGTCTGTGAAGCCTGCTTGGTAAGTGTATGTTATACTGTGGCAGTAACACTGGATACCACAGTGGCAGCCGCTCCAAAATGTCCACGTTATTTCTCTATGTTACTGGAGTTTGAAGAAAAGAAAATGCAGTGATTCGGTTGAAACCAATATCAGGAAGAGAGAGAGTGAGAAAACAGAAGGAACTAACAAAACTGAGTGCATCCTATAGGCCATGCACTTTAATTTTCATAAACAACCTTGTGAGTTAGGTGGCAGCACCTCAGTTTTCAGGTGAAGAGCTGGAAGCTCAGAGTTCTGAGTTACTTCCTCAAGGGGACATGGTAAGTAAATACTGGTATCTGAGTAACGTGGCCTGGGCTTGGTGCATTCGTCTTCTTTTCCAGCTAATAAGTGGCAGAGCTAAGATTCCAAAGTCCCTGACTCTGAAATCTATCCTCTTTCTGTCAATCACACTGCTTCTGTTTCCTTCCAGTGTCTTCTGTTCTTATTCATTGTGTCCTTGTGATGAGAAAGAACTGCTTTGGACAAGTGTAGGGAAGCTTAAGTTACTTCTTATTAGCATATGGTCTATAAGTAAAACCCATTAAAAAATTTTTTTTAATTGATTTTTTTTTGGCCACACCATGTGGCTTGCAGGATCTTAGTTCCCCAACCAGGGATTGAACCTGTGCCATGGCAATGAAAGTGCTGAGTCCTAACCACTGGACTGCTAGGGAATTCCCCAAAACCCTTTTTTTTTTTTAAGCAAAGTACTAAGATACAGGCCTATGCACTGTACTCCTTGTTTATGGTTTGTATACTGATATTGGTTGCTAAAGTGACAGAGCTAATAATCTTGTCAGGCAATTGACAATGGAACAAGCTCTTTGTCCAGACACCTCGTCTGAGCAGACCATGCTTTTATGCTATTGTGCCCTACCCCCCTCAGCTGCTATCAGTAGATCATGTATGTGCCCCAAAGTATTTTTGCAGTAGTGAGAAGGAACTAGAAGTTTCAGTCATACCTCTACCTCTCCCCCAGCCATCAGTAAATCAAACTTTGTTTAATACACACTTCCACAAGACATCTTCCTTGATACAGTTATCTTCACCTTTCTGGTCAAAAGTTAACAAAGGGAAATGACTTGAGTTTTGAAGGTATATCAAGGATGTCTTCATGAAGAGACAAAATGAGACTTTTCTTTTATACTTTTCCTTTAGTACCCAGCAGAGGAAGCAAGAATCTTTCATTTGTACCCAGTTTGTCATTCTTTTCCTGCAATCCATGCTTCTTTTACACATTTGTAATGTTGAAAAGAGACATTGAGATGTTTAAGAAGAGACTTCTTCTTGCCTTCTGCCACCTTTGTTTAGTGTTGGCACCCTTGTCATCTTATTAGTCTTTATTTGCTGATGTCATGATGTTTGTTTATCAAAAACTTACAGTGGCAGAGTACTTCTTGAGGAGTAATATTCTCTTTCTTTGTCTAAAGTTCATTCACTGCATTTCCCCATTTGATAGCAGAAATTTTTGTGCTTTAAATTATGACAAAAATAATACTGTGCCACTTCTGTTAATGGGCTTTTCCAGAATAAATCTTGCCTTCCAGATTCAGTGCAATTTCTTTCATTTTTTGCTTATGAAAATATGTTTACCTTCTTTGCCTAACTGGAGTTTCAGAAGCATCCTTTTTATATTTTGTTTCTCTTTTTCATAGTATCATAAGATTTAAGGGGAATCCCAGTAGGAGAGGTGTAAATTGAAAGTGGCTGGTTATTCCTGCCCAAATAAAATCAGTGGCCCACAGGTTTTACCTTAGGAAGCAATCTCATCAAAGCAGAACAGTTTCAGATCCCAAAGAAGCTTATATAGTTTAGGAAGATTTTGTAGCCCAGGGCAAGCTAATGAACTCTTGGCTCTTTAACTTATATGTGTAAATCTCCACTGTCTGTGTGCCTCTGCGTGTGTGTGAAAGCTATTTTAAGTGTCTGTTCTTTCTCCTTTTGAACTTACTGCTCACCTAGGAACCCTACAGCACTCGCCCGTGGGACCCACCGGGCCTGCATCAATTGAGCGAGTCCAAGGTACCCATTGTATCTGCGGGTTTCCTTTTGCTTGTGGTGTTCAGGGTGGGACGTTGAGAGGTAAAGGGCTGCTTGGCAGTCATCCTCACATTCGGAACCCAAAAGGGTAGTGTTTTGGGTTTTTTGTTTTTTCATTTTTTTTCCTTTTGGGGCCACAAGCCTAAGATTGACCTCTTCACACAGGGCAGAGAACATGGATGATATGGGCAACTGTCTGAGGCTGTACTCCCTCCCTACTGGTGTCAGGAGGCTTGGATGGAATAGCAATCTGTAAGGAGACAGCAGGTTCTTGCAGAGCCATGGCAGTGTTCACATATGCCAAGGCCCTACCTCTCTTTTGTGACTCTGGTCCTTGAACTAAGATTGATTATAAGCAAAACCAGGAGCCTCAGTTTCTTCAGGTTGCAGTGCTAGGCCTTGGCAGGTTGCTCCCCAGTTTGTTCTTTACATAATTCCATCCATACCTCTGACATGGAACAAATTCTGCCTATACCCTGCTTCTGTTCTTGAGCTGCAAGAGAAGTCTGTTGTGGTGAGGTTTCACCCACTCTAAGGGGTCTGAACTGTGTTGTCAGTGGCATATAGAGTCATTTCTTCTTGCCTTACATGTCCTTCACAGCAGTACCTCCCCATTTGTTTCCCTGTCAGTGCCGATGCAAGACCCCAGAGCAGCTATGCAGCGTGGGCCCTTGCCTGCCAACGTCCCAACTCCTCGAGGTCTGTTGGGAGATGCTCCAAATGACCCACGCGGAGGCACTTTACTTTCTGTAACTGGAGAGGTAGAGCCTAGGTAAGCACTGACACAGAAGGAAAAGATTGAAGGAATCAGAATTTCCGCTTGCTTTGAGAACAAAGTCTTTTCATACCAGTTGTGCCTGTTTGCTTACTTCAAAAGATAAATAAATATTCATGGCCACTGTCCAAGATGAAGCACTTCCCGGGCAGAACTATGTAGTTGAGTGTGTCATTTTGAACTAACCATTGCTACTCCATCCTCAGAAATTGGAAATTCTAGCACACATATCTAAACAGGAAAAAATTATATTGCTTATTGTTAGTAGTAATACTAATAATAGCAATAATAATAATAATAATTGGTATTAGTGGGGATTATGCCTCTCAATCTGCTCTGAGTACTTTACTGAGATCATCTCACTAAATCCACACAACAGCCCTGTGTGATTGATACTAATATCAGTCCCATGTTACAGATGAAGAAACTAAGGCTTAGAGAAGTTAAGCAAATGTGCCCAAGATCACACAGCTAATAAATGATAGAGCCTAGATTTGAACCCATACAGTAACCCATGTTCTTAAGCACCCTACTGCGTATTCATTATATATAATGGATATCCATTCATTCCTCCTTAATTTGAGTGCCCTGACCAAATACGAAATTCTAGAATACATGGATTTACATCTCGATAGCTTTTCTTTGACCTGTTTTGTGTTATTCTGTTAGTATTTGTAGACTGATGTTTGCATCAGCTCTTTATCTAATTTTACTGATCTTCTGGTTGACACTTTTTTCTTATTGTTTTGTTCTGTTTTAAAATATAACATTTTTTTCTCCATCTCTAGAGGTTACCTGGGACCACCTCATCAGGGTCCGCCCATGCACCATGTCCCTGGCCATGACAGCCGTGGCCCACCCCCACATGAGATGCGAGGAGGGCCGTTAGCTGAGCCCAGACCTCTAATGGCAGAGCCAAGAGGACCCATGCTAGATCAGAGGGGTCCACCATTGGATGGCAGAGGTGAGGGGAAACCACGTCACAAGGCTGACTGGTATTTGTGGGCTCATGATGATCGTGCTGTCTTAGGCTCCAATCTGGGATACAGAACGTTTATTTGATTGTTGGTTATTATTGCAGTAAAGGTGGTAGCTACCCAATGGTTTTCTTGCAACTTTTTATAGGTGGAAGAGATCCCCGAGGCATAGATGCACGAGGGATGGAGGCACGAGCCATGGAGGCAAGAGGATTAGATGCTAGAGGATTGGAAGCCCGTGCGATGGAGGCCCGTGCAATGGAGGCTCGTGCAATGGAGGCCCGTGCAATGGAGGCCCGTGCAATGGAAGTCAGAGGAATGGAGGCCAGAAGCATGGATACAAGGGGCCCAGTCCCAGGCCCTAGAGGCCCTATACCTAGTGGAATCCAGGGTCCCAGTCCAATTAACATGGGGACAGTTGGCCCCCAGGGATCCAGACAGGTATATGTAACTGTCACTTCTATGTGAAATCTTGATCTATTCAGGAATTGATTATTGAGGCTGATTATTACTGCTTTCTGATTTGGGTTGTTTTCTCAGCTTTTTGGGGAAGATTAGAATCTCCCTTCCTTTAGTTTCTCTGTTCCTTAGGGTGGTGGTTTTCTGACTACCAGGATTATAGTCCAAAAGTGTAACCTTGTCCCACAATTTCAAATTCCATTCAGAGCAGAATCCCTGATTTTAGGGGATAGAGAGCACATCAGTAGAATCTAGGCATGGATAATTTGAAAAATCTCCCCCAAATAATTTTAATGTATAACCCTAAGAACCACTGCATTAGAGCATATGAAGAGCTATTAGTGGTCATTTAGCTGATCTTAGGTTTGCAGAAATCTATTTTAATTTACTTTCATCACATAGCCTAAAGTGAATAGTGGAGTTGAAAGGCAATTTACTAATGCTTGTCTTAAAAGCTGTGCAACTAAATTCTTATCTCTTCTTTCTCTTTATTTGGCTTTCTCCAGCTATGTGTAATGGTGGTCTATGATTGTCTATGTGTTCTTATCTCCATCCTTTTTACCCTCCAGTTGGTTGCGGAGAGGTAGTACATGTGTATCTTCCCTCTGAGTTTGTTTTGTTTTGTTTTGTTTTTCGGCTAACACCTTCGTTTCACTCTAGCCCTTCCACCTTCATTTTTCCTCAGTGTGACTTCCTCATTCCTCTATGTACTTCTTTATCTCTTCTCTCTTCCATATGCTTCTGTGCCTTACTCCCTCTTGTGTGTGTGTGTATGCACAAGAGAGAGAACTGTATTGTCAGAGCTGGAATGGAACATGTCAGTCACCCAGTTCTCTCATTTTATAGGTTTGGAAACTGAGACCCAAGAATTCAGGTGGCTTATCCAAATTCACACAACTAAAAAGTGGCAGAGCAAGGAATAGAACCCACTATTTTCTCCGCTATGCTACTCTGTCTTGTTATCTGCACGTTGTATATGTGTGTCTATCCCTCCTCTCTAATATGAAATATGAATATGTTGTTTTCTGGTATGTATAGAAAAAAACTTTTCTATTGTTTTTCAAGTTTCACTTAAAAAAATGTGTTCCTGGGCTTTGATTTTTATCATACCCTCTATGGTCAGTAGCCTCATAATAAAAATGGGTTTTATGCTTTCAGTCAGTCGTTCAACAAATATTTATTGAGCACCTACTATATACCAGGCAGAGCTATAGGTACTGGGGATACAGCAGTGTGAACAAAACGAAGTCCTGCCGCCATGGAGCTTATATTCTAGTGGGGAGATAAATAACAAATAACTACATGATGTCCTTATATAGTTCTGTCAATAATTCTTTGGAGAAAGATGTCGAAAATAATGGTTGGAAGACCATTTATCAATAATTTCTTGCTCCTTTATCTGCTAGTACTCGAACTTATTACTCTAATATTATGTTTATTATAATTTTCATTAGTAGATTCTATAAAGCCAATTAGATCTGAGGTAGAGAAAATAAAAACTTTATCTTCAAACTTTAAAAAAATTGTTTACTATGTTTACTTATAAATAAATACATAAAATACATTCACTCATGTACAAAAGATATACAGTAAGAACCTCACTTCCTCCTCGTACCTGTCTCCCTTGTGACCCCCATCTCCTATAGATAATCACTTTTATTATAATGTATCTTTCTAGCAAATAAGAATATATATTCTTATTTTTGCAAATATGAATATATATGTATTCTTACTTTTTCCTCCTTTCACTGTTCTGCATCTTGTTTTTTAACCTAACAATATGTCCCTAACTCATAATTTTAAATCAAATTTTAAAATTAACTTCAGTCCACCTAGTTGGAAACTTGTTGGTAAAAGGCTTATTATTACTAGGGTGATTATATAACTTACTATCCACAAACAGGGACACATTTGAGAGTGCTGTTAGTAATTACTGTGGGGCAGAAGCTTAAACTGGGACTGTCTTAGCAAACCTGGATATGTAGTCAGCTGTATTATTACTTGAGAGCCTAGAACAGGCTCTTCTGGAAACTTTAAATGGCCATTATTAAATGGTTAGATCACATTACAGTACCTCAAATTAGTATTGACTGAAGCTTCAAAAAGGTTACTCTCATAGATTTTTCAGGTCTGTAACAGCTCATTAAGGTTCAGACTGGTCTCCGGATTCAGTATTTATAAAGAACAGAAAGTGATAATTTCTAGCAATCTGTACAAAGCTGTACTAATGCTTCTTGTCTCTGGTGTCTTTGGGAAATTAGTTAATGCATCCAAATGAATGTTCCACATAATAGAATTATTCAACCAAGTTTTTAAACTATTTTAATGAAAAATCATTTATGAAGTATACTATGCTTCCTTCTCTTCTTAAACAGGATACAAAAAATTATTTTGATCATTTTTGATTACTCAAGGTCATCATTAAACGTACCCATTATTGTATAGGCTATAATAGAAAGCATAGCATCTCCTGTTTTGGTTTCTGGTATCCTTCACTGTCAGGTTGTCACCTGGCTCTTCACATTGCTGTCATGATATCTGCTCCTAATGGTTCATCCACATTTCTTTCATGCTTTGCTGCTTCTCATCTGCTGGGGAAGCAGGTAACATGTTTGTTAACAATTTGTATTTAATAAGAGTACCACCTAAGCTCTGGGTAAATGCCTGAGTGTGAACATAAATCCAGCATAGGGACCTTTTAACAGTTATTCTAGGTGCTCTGAGGCCTTTTCCTTGGGTTCTGGTTGTCTTCCAAAACATTGAAACCATCGAAGATCTTAAGTACCAGTAAGCATGATATAACTGCACTTTGTTAACTCAGGTCAGTCGTGTTTCTTGGTCTGTATTTAACAGAAAGCAACTGCTGCATATTCTCTGAGGAAAGTTATAAAAAGCAAATGTTGGGCTAATAGTAGTCCTTTCCCTGGAGGCCTTCCCATCTCCTTTCTGCCTCTGCCATTATGATCATCTCTGCCTTACTTGTGGGATAGGGCCTGTGTCTGATTGAACTAGAGGTAGGTGGTATCCCTGTGAATGTAGCTTCTCCAGTGGACCAGCATACATTATTCTAGAATCTATCAGCTTTCGTTTCTGTTTCCACTGAGTGCTAGTTTCTAGAATGCCCTCAGTTTCCCCTGTGCTTATGTGGCTGAATTTTGCTTGATTTGATGGTATCCACTTGTGCCGTGTGATACTTGTTGATGATGCTGGAGCTGTTGTAAGAAATTTGTCAACTTGCTAGTTGATCTCTGGCTAAACCCTGCCTTCTGCTGATGCTAACAGTAGGAAATGATATTCAGTCATTAATTTGCTTTTTTAACTCATAGCCACAATCAGATATTTTTTCACATTGCTGTTATTACTGGCTTCTGGTTACCTAAATGAGAAGTACCGAAAATCTCTCTTCGTCTCTCTCTGTGCACATAGGTCCCAGTCATGCAGGGAGCGGGCATGCAAGGAGCGAGCATTCAGGGTGGAGGCCAGCCTGGTGGCTTTAGTCCTGGCCAGAACCAAGTCACTCCGCAGGACCATGAGAAGGTAAGTAATGCTGTCCAGCTGCCTCCATATGCACGAGTCTTTTGGAGTCCTCTTTTCACAGTCACCATGTGGAGGTCCTGGGTCTTCAGAGTCCCTTTGGAAGTGATGTTTTTACTCTTAGAACTCTTTATGATCTTGTCACCTGAGAATCTGTGGGCTTGGTCCTAAAATTCTTAAATGGATGTATGTGAATGGCAGCTTATCTTACATTTCATCTCATCTGCCAGTAGATTTTTTGTGTGCAGGCCTCATTGACCTGGAAATCCAAATCCCTTTCTTCCTCCCTTTTTTGCCTTATCCCTAAAAACAATAGCAGATTCCCCATGAGCATATCTTTCTGTTTCTATATTTGACCATTGTAGGGAGTTCATATCTGATAGAAAGGCTAAAACTTGTGAAAAGGAGAAACTTTTTTTTTTAATTTATTTTATTTTTGGCTGCATTGGGACTTCGTTGCCATGTGCGAGCTTTCTGTAGTTGCACGAGCAAGGGCTACTCTTTGTTGTGGTGCGCAGGCTTCTCATAGCAGTGGCTTCTCTTGTTGCGGAGCACGGGCTCTAGGCGCGTGGGCTTCAGTAGTTGTGGCACGCAGGCTCAGTAGTTGTGGCTCGCGGGCTCTAGAGCACAGGCTCAGTAGTTGTGGCACATGGGCTTAGTTGCTCTGCAGTATGTGGGATCTTCCTGGACCAGGGCTCGAACCCATGGTCCCTACATTGGCAGGCGGATTCTTAACCACTGCACCACCAGGGAAGTCCCAGGAGAAACTTTTAAAGCAGGATTAAAAATTGTAGACTTCCCAGGGCTCACAGGTGTCACCTTAGTCTGTAAGAATTTGGGGTTCATTAAGGTGTCTGTTTTGAGTCTTCTGATCTTAGGCATTGTACTTGTGTTTTTCATTGTGCCTTTTCTCACCAGCTGGTTTTAGTTTTTTCTCTGGTTTGGTTTGATTTTTTTTTTTTTTTTGGCCTGCTGTTTTTTGTGTGTGAACTATCCTTTCTCTGTTCTTCCTTTTTGGACAGAAGCTGGTGGTGTTTTTTTAGCTGCCATCATTAAAACTCACTACCTTTTTTTCCTCTGCACAGGCTGCTTTGATCATGCAGGTTCTTCAACTAACTGCAGACCAGATCGCCATGCTGCCTCCTGAGCAGAGGCAGAGTATCCTGATCTTAAAGGAACAAATACAGAAATCTACTGGAGCGCCTTAAAAGGTGAGCAGTCTTACCCTGCCTGAGTCAGACAAGCTCCTCGTGCATTTGGGATATATACTTTCAAGCTTAACCAACAAGACCCTCCAAGACCTGCACTCCTCTTGGCTAAACCCTTCACCCTTCAGTAGCTCAGTCCCTATCATGACAGGGGAAGGCTGTAGGCATTTGTTCAGTTATTGAATGGATTGTAATCTAATTTAACCTTTCTTTCCTAATGACAAAAGTGACATATGATCAATTTAACCAAATTAATCAAATACAGAAATGTAGAAAGTTCAGGGTAAAATCTCTGCCCTCTCAATCTCATTCCCTAGATAAAATATAATTTGATATGGTTTGATCATATATTCCTCCAGAATCAGTTGTTATTTTATTCCAAAATAAAATAACATAAATAAAATAAAATATTTCCCCATCAAAATGAAGAAAATACAAACCATTTCAATAAAATGTATAAGCATTCAGTTTCCAGTATTTATTTTACATTGAATACTTTGAGGTTAAACTATTACAGCACATAATTTAAGGTAGTGAATGTCCACCATCGCCATCAGTCCCTGTACATTTTAGAGGTTGCTGTACACTGCTGCCCTTATTTTTCTTGCTCATCAGTCAGGTAAAAAGGAACATAGTCATGTGACCTAACTTGATTACATGTATTGGCGTTTCTTTTTAAAAAAATTTTCCCCAGCATCTTGTATTTCATAAACAATTCTGCTTTCTAAGAACAGTTTAAAATGTACATTGTCCCAATATCAGTTGGAATATCACATTTTGAATTTCTGCTTTTTATTCCATCTTTATTATAATTCCCATCCATGTATTATCATATGACAGTGAACTCATTTACACTAACTAGCAGTCTTTACTAAATATATTGTATTTTAATCCATATTTGTAATGTTGTTAAAACATCCAAACTGGAAATGTGCATTATATCTATATCTAGACTTTAAATGACTGAACTTTAATGGGAAGCTGTCGTAGATGGATGGAGTAGACTTTCAGTATGACCAGCACTTTTAGTCCAGATACCCAAGGCATTCTATTTTCTTCAGTAAAAGTATAGACTATTATAGATCTATAAAAGTATAGACCTGTTATATTCAGAGGAATAGATATATTAAAAAAATTATTCCTCTCTTTTACTTTTTTCTAATTTATTTATGCCAGAGAAGGCATTCCCTACAATGTGAGGAAATTATGTTTTGGGATAGTAGAGGTAAAAATGTTTCTGAAAGTACTTTCATTGTGTATTCTTGCTTGTAAGATATCTCATTTTAAAGCCTTGCACATAAACCACAGGGCAAGGTTTTTTGTTTTAACTTTTATTTTGAAATAATTAAAAATTCACAAGAAGTTGGGAAAGTACTACAAAGAGCCTCGTGTACCCTTCCCCTAGCTTCCTGCAATGATAACATCTTGGGAAGCTGTTGTACACATACCTTTTTGGTTTATAGTGCAAAAGGAAGAAATTGACTTTGGTACCTTACCGTTAACTAGACTACAGACCTTATTCACCTTTTACCGTTTTTACTAAACCTGCATTAATGTGTGTGTGTGTGTACGCACACGTAGTTCTGTGTATGTAGTTCTATGCAGGGAAGGTTTTAATGTGTATTTGCTGGTATTTGTGCATACTGTAGCCGAGATGTTGGCTCTCCCTCCATCCTATACCTTGCTCATTGTGATCCAGCTCTGCTGTCACTGACAGGCTTATGTACCACTACCATCAGGTCAGTGGTTCTCAACCAGAGGCAGTTTTGCCCCCTACACGACATTTGGAAGTGTCTGGAGACATTTTTGGTTATCACAGCTTTAGGGGGTATGGTGTGCTACTGGCTTTCAGTGGGTGGAGACCGGAGATACTGCTAAACATCCTGTAATGCACAGGACATCCCCCAATAACAAGGAGTTCTCTGGCCCTAAACGTCAGTAGTGTTGAGGCTGAGAAACTCCGCTGTAAGGGATGATTACTTTGGGGAAGCAAGAGGCAGATACCTTAGGGATCTTTCCCTGGTGATTTGCTCATATGTGTAGCCTCCCTCCCCCACCTTTACTTTTTTTTTCCTGGTGTTTGGGGAAGAGAACTTTGTCTCCACTTCTGATGGCTTTCTCCCAACTTTTCCTTACAGGTTTTCAAAACTACCTGGCAACAAATCTGGAAATTAATTCCATAACTTTGTTGAAATGTTGCAAAAAGAAGAATTCTGCATCCTAACCCTTGAATGACTCAAATTGGTGCCAGGTGGAGGACTCCCATCACCTTCTCTCAGAACAAAATCAGTTCATTCTGTTGACTTAGTTTGTATGTTTTCTGTGACTTGAAATAAACTTTGAACACAATTTTAGTATACTGCAAATTGATATACATGACCTTTTTGCTTTTAAAAGGCTGAACACCAAGGGTGAAACCTTACATGTGTTTTCTACCCTTACTGCAGTATTGTACTTTAATATTATGTTGCCATAGCTCTGTTTTTCCTTTTAAGTTAACCATTTATTCTTCTTGATGATATTTGAGAATTTCTCAGAAACAGTGTTTTCTGGAACTTAGTTCTGCTTAGTTTGCTTCCAACAGGAATAATATTTGCCCTTTGAGAGCTTGCTAGAACTTCTGAGTCTACTGGGAGACAATAGCATGTGCTTAGAGCTGTAAAATGGTCAGAAGGCCAACAATGCAAAGAGCCTACCTAGGAGAGCAGTGTATTTAGTTTAGAAAAATCCAAATATCAAAATGTATTTTTTGGTCAGTACCAAGTCTATTCACATGCATAGTTCAGAGTTAAGACAAAGATGATGTATGATCACTGGTTTGAGTGTGTCAACAACACAAGAAACTGTTGACATTTTCTTGTCTGTTTTAAAACTCTTAAGTCTGGGTAGTCAACCTTAAAAGTTAAGAAAGCCACTAATTTTTCACATGTTCAAGGTGAAATAAACACTGAACAGAAATCAAACAAACAAAATACATTTCATCCTGCCTTCTAAATAATTACTAACCTACAGCCCTACCCAGTGACCAAATTTATTCTGGGAAACTAAAACATAGAAACTCTAAAACTTTTACATTTTTCTCATTTATTTTAAGAGGACCAAATGTAGAGCATAAGCTGTGAGATTGCCCTTTAGGCCTGCCCCTGCCTGCTTCCTTTCAAACAGGTGTGAACATAATCAGTGCCACTGGCTCTAACCTATTGCTCTTCCAGCCTAGTATTCTCTCTCATAGTGGCATTAAGGAGAAACATGATTTCTCTCCATCAGGCCAACCTCAAGAGGTTAAGAGGTGCCTTAATAATTAGTAAAGTTCCACTGGAACTACTCCTGAGCCTATTTATGTTCACAGAGTCCTAGCCTCTGGGTTAGGATTATGGTCAAGTGAATTAAAAGCCTGCCATAGGCTTAGAGAATGTAATAGCATATTGCTTACCTGTGAAGCAAAAGAATGCAAAGATAATCAACTTTATGAGAGACATTAAAATTGAGGGATTTTCTACTCTGATATGTAAACATTTACTGCAACAAAAATTTGCTGAATAAGATATTTGATATTACAACCTAGGAAGAAAAACTTGCTCAAAACAGCTGAGGAGCTTTCTAGGTATCTTGCTCATCCCCAGTTCAGGCTTAGATGTTGATTATGTGTAGGATTTATTATCATTACCTTTTCTGCCTACTTCCATGAACATTCTAGGCCTTGATATGTTGATTTTAGCAGCAGTCATATCTTGAAGTGTCAATATATTTAGACATTAAGACCAAGAGTACAGCCTTTCTCCTTAGGAACTCATTATAAGTTTCAAGAACACTAAGATTCCAAATCAAACTCACTGAAGATCAAATTATAATTTGGTCAACAGTTGTCTAGTAGGAACCATATCATCAAGGTTCCATTGTGCATGTTCCTAAAGCCTTATTAAATTTAAATTAGCTGAAATCCGGGAAATTGGTAACAGCAGGGGTATCCCAATCTATTCCCATGGAAACATCCATTAGTATTTTTTCCTGATGTCCAGTTAATAAATGAAACACAATTAGCTACCATGAGTTCATGACCTACCTTTATTTTGTTCAAACTAGTGACTGAAAAGATTGGTTTTACTAATCTTTCAAGTCATGTAGGTTTCTGGATAATTAGAAACAATCATTTATTCATTTTTGCTCACTTAATGGTAGAGAAATAGGTGCTATAATGTTGATTCAGTAAAAACATTCTTGTAAATCCAGTGATTTGAATTGTCTTTGGGCACAAAGAAATGTGGATTATTTTTCCTCTTTTAAGGGCCCCGATCTTCTTTCGTTCTACTGTTTCACTGTGACTACTGACATCCCAGAGCCAGGTGAATGGAATAAATAAAAAGCATTTCAATAGGAGAAAGAAAAGGCATTTTGCTGATGTCATTAGGTGAATGATTCCTTAATGAATGGGTATATATGAGCCAAAAAATGTGTTGTCAAAATTTTAAATTATCTTTTTTTAAGAATAGACATTAATAAAACCCCTTGATAAAAATGGCAATAAAGAATCCTTGTTGACTAAATAATCATCCTAAGATGGAGTTCAAGTTTTCACAATTATTTCCAACAGAACAATGCAAGCTAATGACAACATAACTGACTTTCAGTTATAATACAATTTCAATTATGATTAGCATACTTCCAAGATTTTCTTTCCCAAATGGAGAGCCTAGGTAAAGTAACAAAAGATTTATTCATTAAGCAAAGAAGAAAATCCTTCATTTTTTGACAAGCAAAAATAAGTAAAGCATAAATTGCTGTTCACACTGGATAAGACCATGTTTAACAGTAAGAATGTATATAGTGTTATATAGGTATTGAGTTCTTGGTAATTCTATGTTTGTTGTTTTACTATTTATGCTTATTATTATGTTTTGTCATTAATTCTTTAATAAATTTTTATTTAAAAAAATCACCCTACTTAGAAATCTTCTTTGTGGGTGGGAGGGAGAGGAGAATGTGACCCAGAGTCCAGGAGACAGTAACACTTGGAATCAACAAAATCACCTGGAGTTAAATTGTGTAACTGTCAACCACGTCTCCCATCAAGCCTTGTTTCAATCATGGCATTCCAGAAGGATTTACAGTTGTTTTCCCGAGAAAGGATCCATGGGCTTTGCAATTATTGTGACTTCTGAAGTTCTTAGGTCCATGAAGCTCAGTGATGACGAAGTTGAGTCCAATCAAAAAAGAATACCAGGGAGTCAAGGCTTGAAAGAAACATGTTATTGTCCTTAAGTGGTTGCCCAAACCTGACCAGACCAAGTAAATTGTTGAAGATACAGAGGCTAAATGCAGATTGCCATCCTTATTCTTATAATTCAGAAATTTTCATTGTTGAAGTAGAATTGAACCTTCCTAGGATCCAGGCTGGAGTACTGATGACAGCATTTGCACAGGCTCTTTGCCAAAGTCTGAGGACCACATAGGAAGACTCCCACCGCCGACCTGCAAGAATAGAATGGTAGCCAGAGTTAGAATGCAGCAAAGGCTGCTGACAATGTTTGAGGGAATGGTTTCTGCCTCTGCTAGGCCTCTACTACTCCCAACAACCTTACATAAAAATTCAGTTATTGACTTTTTCATGTTCTTCATGTTCGTCTTCTCACCTTTTCCGCTTGCAAGCCCCAAATATGCTCCCAACTCTTAACCCTCTCAGCACTCAGCCTTGCCTACTCTATTGAGCACAGACAGGAGATGGAGTGCAGTGCACTGATGAAGTACTAGACTCTGAAGCCAGGCTGTCTAGGTTCCAATCCCTGTTCTGACATTTGTCCCAGCTGTGTGACTTTAGGCAAGTTTCTTAACCTCTCTGTGTTTCAATATTCCCCCCTGTAAAATGGGATAGTATCCACCTCACAGGGTTGTTTGAAGGTTTAAACAAAAATAACATATGTAAAGCAATTAGAAAAATGCCTGGCATATAGCAAGTGCATATGTTAGCTGCCATTAAATCCATCCAGTGTTTTCTCACACTGAAGAGGTGGTGGTTCTTATTGCCAAGGATAATCTTTCTAACTAGGCTCTGGGTCTCACCCTGTCCTTCCTTCCCTCATACCTTCCTCTCCCCTCTTTTTCACTTGAGACATAATTCACATGACTTAACATTCACCCTTTTAGAGTGTGCAGGTAGTGCTTTTTAGTATAACCGCAAAGTTGTGCAACCATCACCACTATCTAATCCGAGAACATTTCCATCTTCCCAAAAAGAAAGCCCATACACATTAGCAGTCACTCCCCATTTCCTCCCAACCGCCCCCACTCCCTGCCCTAGACAATCAAGTATACTTTCTGTCTCTAGATTTGCCTATTCTGAACATTTCATATAAATGGAATCATACAATATGTGGCCTTTTGTGTCTGGTTTCTTGCACTTAGCATACTGTTTTCAAGGTTCCTTCATGTTGTAGCATGTAATATACTTCATTCCTTTTTACAGCTGAATAATATTCCTTTGTGTGAATATACCACATTTTGTTTATCCATTCATCTGTTGGTGGACACTTGGGTTGTTACCACTTTTTGGCTATTTTACATACATTCACATACAAGTTTTTGTGTGGACATATGTTTTCATTTCTCTTGGGTATGTACTTAGGAGTGAAATTGCTGGGTCATGTGGTGATTCTATGTTTAACATTTTGAGGAAATGCCAGAGTTTTCCTAAAGTGCTGCACTGTTTCACATTCCCATAAGCAACGTGGGAGGAACTTGCCTACAGTTTCCCCATTTCCTCGCCAACTCTTGTTATTGCCCTTTTATTATGGCCATCCTAGTCCTGTCTCCCCTTTTGTATGTTTATTTTATTCCTATCTACTGTCTCCTGATCTGTCTATAAATATGCTTAGATCATCCTTAAACTAAATATGTATTTCCTGGACCCTGCCACTCCTCCAACCCTGTTGACAATACTCCTCTAGTATTTCCTCCCTTGGCTTCTGTGATACTGCTTCTACACATTCTCCTACTTCTTCCCTGGCTCATCTTTCTCCCTTCCCACATAATGTACGCATTCCTTAATACAACTTCAACTATCATCAACCCGACACAATAATTAACATAGTCTCTTTTGTTTATATGCTGTTTTACAGTTTACAGAACATTTTTAATATATTGTCTTGCTTATTATTCACGACAATCCTGCAAGTGAGTAGAGCAGGCGCTTACTAATATAAACCCCCATTTTACATATGAGGAATCTGAAGATCAGAGGGCTTTGTAGCTCAAGGTCCCAGAACTAGAAAGTGTCAGAACTAGCAGTAGGACCCAGGATCATCTGAATCTGAGTCACTAAGTGTTCTCTCCGCTGCCTTCCTGAAGCCTTTCCTGATCACCCCATATGGACATAGACTTTTTCTCCGTGTCCATGTACCTGCTTCATGGAGTGCATCATTCTGCTTGAGTTGATTATATGCATCTCTTGTTAAAATGTGTGCTCCTTGAAGGCAAGAACCATATCCTATTTTTCTTTCAACCTCCAAATCTTTTAGAATAGTGTGTGCTGTACCCTATAGAAGGTAACCAATAATGTTTGTGGAATTGAACTGATCTTCACCTGCCAACTTGTTCCAAGGATTTATCTAATACGATCAGCTTAATCTTCCCATTGGAATAGCTTATTTTATGGCTGATTTTCATGCTCTAGCATGTCTCAGAACCCCTCAGAAAACTGAGGTCAGGTCATCAGTTAACTAGTTAATACACTCCAAACCCTTGTTACTTTAAGTAGAGGTCATTAAGGCCCAAAACAATGCATTTTTTAAAATTTAATTGTAGTTGACTTTTACAATATTGTGTTAGTTTCAGGTGTACAGCTTCAGATTCTTTTCCATTATAGGTTATTACTTCCCTGTGGTATATGTTACAATCCTTGTTATCTGTTTTATATACAGTGGTGTGTATCTGTTAATTCAATACTCCCAATTTATCCCTCCCCCTCCCCTTTCCCCTTTGGTAACCATAAGTTTGTTTTCTATGTCTGTGACTCCGTTTCTGTTTTGTAAATAAGTTCATTTGTACCATTTTTTTAGATTCCACATATAAGTGATATTATATAATAGTTGTCTTTGTCTGACTTACTTCACTTAGTATGATAATCTCTAGGTCCATCCATGTTGCTGCAAATGGCATTATCTGAGTAGTATTCCTTTTTTTTTTAAAGAAATTTATTATTTTTTACTTATCTTATTATCTATTTTTTGGCTGTGTCAGGTCTTGGTTGTGGCATGCAGGATCTTCGTTGCGGCTTGCGGGATCCTCCACTGCGGCACGTGGGGGCTCCTCATTGCCGTACTCAGGCTTCTCTCTAGTTGTGGCCCGTGTGCTCAGTAGTTGCAGCACGCGGGCTTAGTTGCCCCACGGCATGTGGGATCCCAGTTCCCCAACCAGGGATTGAACCCACATCCCCTGCATTGGAAGGTGGATTCTTAACCACTGGACCACCAGGGAAGTCCCTGAGTAGTATTCCATTGTGTGTGTGTGAGTGTGTGTGTGTGTATCACATCCTCTTTATCTAGTCATCTGTCAATGGACATTTAGGTTGCTTCCATGTAAATAATGCTGCTATGAACATTGGGGTGCATGTATCTTTTCGAATTAGAGTTTCCTCTGGATATGTGCCCAGGAGTGGGATTGCTGGATCATATGGTAACTCTATTTTTAGGGTTTTTTTTTTTTTGTGGTACGCAGGCCTCTCACTGTTGTGGCCTCTCCCGTTGCGGAGCACAGGCTCCGGAAGCGCAGGCTCAGCGGCCATGGCTCACGGGCCCAGCCGCTCCGCGGCATGTGGGATCTTCCCGGACCAGGGCACGAACCCGCATCCCCTGCATCGGCAGGCGGACTCTCAACAACTGCGCCACCAGGGAAGCCCTATTTTTAGTTTTTTAAAGAAACCTCCATACTGTTTTCCATAGTGGCTGCACCAATTTACATTCCCACCAACACTGTAGGAGGGTTCCCTTTACTCCACACCCTCTCCAGCATGTACTACTTGTAGACTTTTTGATGGTGGCCATTCTGACTGGTGTGAGGTGAAACTTCACATTGTAGTTTTGATATGCATTTCTCTAACAATTAGCGATGTTGAGCATCTTTTCATGTGCCTGGTGGCCATCTGTATGTCTTCTCTGGAGAAATGTCTGTTTAGGTCTTCTGCCCATTTTTTGATAGGGTTGTTTTTTCTTTTTTGATATTGAGTGGTATGAGCTGTCTGTATATTTTGAAAAGTAAGCCCTTGTCAGCTGCATTGCTTGAAAATATTTTCTCCCAGTCTGTAGGTTGTCTTTTCATTTTGTTTATGGTTTCCTTTACTGTGCAAAAGCTTTTAAGTTTGATTAGGTCCCATTTGTTTATTTTTGCTTTTATTTCTTTTGCCTTGGGAGACTGATCTAAGAAAATATTACTACAGTTTATGTCTGAGAATGTTTTGCCTAGGTTCCCTTCTAGTTTTATGGTGTCATGTCTTATATTTAAGTCTTTAAGTCATTTTGAGTTTATTTTTGTGTATAGTGTAAGGGAGTGTTCTAACTTTATTGATTTACATGAGGCTGTCCAGCTTTCCCAACACCACTTGCTGAAAAGACTGTCTTATCTCCACTGTATATTCTTGCCTACTTTATTGAAGATTAATTGGCTGTAAGTGTGTGGGTTTATTTCTGGGCTCTCTATTCTGTTCCACTGATCTATATATCTGCTTTTGTGCCAGTACCAAGCTGTTTTGATTACCACAGCTTTGTAGTATTATCTAAAGTCTGGGAGGCTTATGCCTCCAGCTTTGTTCTTTTTCCTCAGAATTGCTTTGGCCCAAAACAGTGCATTTGAATTGTTCCCGTTCTCTATTTTGTTTGGTAAGACAACCAGAACTCAGTCTCTTTGCCTCACTGTTTGAATGCATGTGGGGACAACAAATGTCTTCTCGTCAATTACAAGATCAAGACCCTTATTTCGCTGAAACGCCACAGGAAATTTCCTCACTTTTAAGCAAGAATCTAAGATTGGTGCAAATAGTTTTGGCCCCAGAGATCTTTCCCAAGAGTGTTCAACATGCTGTAATACTTGTCCTAAACCTAAATCTGCAAAATGAATCAGTTCTGCAAAATCAATTCTGTAACTAGAAGAGAATACACTTACTTGGGGTGGGTGGTAGCTATTGTAGAAAACTCATTGTCCCACATAGGTCTCCCAAAGGAGGTTTTCTGTTTCAGACCTGTCAGGATATCAGTGGCCTTGTCAAAGCTTAATGCTGCATGACCAGCCTGGAGTCAGAGAAATAGGAAGTTAGAAAAAGCAGGTCCTGATAGCTGCCTCTTCCTTCAGCCACTTTTAAACTTGGGTGTGAAGGTGAGAACAGGTAGGAAATCATAGGAAATGATTATTTCTAATCAGCATGCATTATGTTTCGTCTGACATTCATCTTGCATCTTGGGAATTAGTCTGTTGTTTGAACTCACAAAGTTGCAGTCCCATCCGGTGAGGAAAAGACAGTAGTTTAGGAAACCCACTTTGCCTAATTCCTCCATCTCCTGTTCCAGGGAAACCAATAGGTCATTGAACCAAGCAAACGCACCTGTCTCCCTGTAGATCCAGTAGAAATAGATCTGGAATCAGCAAAAGAGAATATAGCCTTATTAAGTGCCCTTTACAATGTGCACTATGGTGACATGATTATGTACGTATACACTATATTTGTTGATCCAGTCTAAGAGTGACCTGAAAAAATCACCTCTACAATACAGCAGACTTCAGGTGGCATTAATGTCCAGAGTCCTAACAACTTCCCTTATGGAAAGAGAACTCCAACGTCAGCTTTAGTTCAAAGTGATTTTAAACTCCAATTGAGAATGAAGACCCAGAGGACTTCCGGGAAGATGGCGGAAGAGTAAGACGCGGAGATCACCTTCCTCCCCACAGATACACCAGAAATACATCTACACGTGGAACAACTCCTACGGAGCACCTACTGAACGCTGGCAGAAGACCTCAGACCTCCCAAAAGGCAAGGAACCCCCCACGTACCTGGTTAGGGCAAAAGAAAAAACTAAACAGAGACAAAAGGATAGGGACGGGTCCTGCACCAGCGGGAGAGAGCTGTGAAGGAGGAAAAGTGTCCACACACTAGGAAGCCCCTTCGCGGGTAGAGACTTCGGGAGGCGGAGTGGGGGAGCTTGGGAGCCGCGGAGGAGAGCACAGCAACAGGGGTGCGGAGGGCAAAGCGGACAGATTCCAGCGCAGAGGATCGGGCCGACCGGAACTCACCAGCCGAGAGGCTTGTCTGCTCGCCCGCCAGGGCGGGCGGGACTGGGAGCTGAGGCTCCGGCTTTTGTCGGAGCGCCGGGAGAGGACTGAGGTTGGCTGCGTGAACACAGCCTGCAGGGCGTTAGTGCACCGCGGCTAGCCGGGAGAGAGTCCGGGGAAAAGTCTGGACCTGCTGAAGAGGCAAGAGACTTTTACGTCCCTCTTTGTTTCCTGGTGCACGAGGAGAGGGGATTAAGAACGCTGCTTGAGAGAGCTCCAGGGACGGGCGCGAGCCGCGGCTAAAAGTGCGGAGCCCAGAGACAGACATGAGACGCTAAGGCCGCTGCTGCCGCCACCAGGAGGCCTGTGTGCGAACACAGGTCACTAGCCACACGCCCTTCCGGGGAGCCTGTGCAGCCCGCCACTGCCAGGGTCCCGGGATCCAGGGACAACTCCCCCGGGAGAACGCACAGCGCGCCTCAGGCTGCAACGTCATGCCGGCCTCTGCCGCTGCAGGCCCGCCCCACACTCCGTGACCCTCCCTACCCCCCGGCCTGAGTGAGCCAGAGCCTCCGAATCAGCGGCTCCTTTAACCCCATCCTGTCTGAGCAAAGAACAGACGCCCTCCGGCGAGCTACACGCACAGGTGGGGCCAAATCCAAAACTGAGCCCCTGGGAGCTGTGAGAACAAAGAAGAGAAAGGGAAATCTCTCCCAGCAGCCTCAGAAGCAGCGGATTAAAGCTCCACAATCAACTTGATATACCCTGCATCTGTGGAATACCTGAATAGTCAACAAATCATCCCAAATTAAGGAGCCCTGTGGATGAAAGGCTCTTGGTGCTGCAGCCAGGAGTCAGTGCTGTGCCTCTGAGGTGGGAGAGCCAACTTCAGGACACTGGTCCACAAGAGGCCTCCCAGCTGCACATAATATCAAACAGCAAAAATCTCCGAGAGATCTCCATCTCAATGCCAGCACCCAGCTTCACTCAACGACCAGCAAGCTACAGTGCTGGACATCCTATGCCAAACAACTAGCAAGACAGGAACACAAGCCCACCCATTAGCAGAGAGGCTGCCCAAAATCATAATAAGTCTACAGACACCCCAAAACACACCACCAGACGTGGACCTGCCCACCAGAAAGACAAGATCCAGCCTCATCCACCAGAACACAGGCACTAGTACCCTCCACCAGGAAGCCGACACAACCCACTGAACCAACCTTAGCCACTGGGGACAGACACAAAAAACAACAGGAACTACGAACCTTCAGCCTGCAAAAAAGGAGACCACAAACACAGTAAGATAAGCAAAATGAAAAGACAAAAAAACACACAGCAGATGAAGGAGCAAGATAAAAACCCACCAGACCTAACAAATGAAGAGGAAATAGGCAGTCTACCAGAAAAAGAATTCAGAATAATGATAGTAAGGTTGATCCGAAATCTTGGAGATAGAATGGACAATAGAATGGACAAAATGCAAGAATCAGTTAACAAGGACCTAGAAGAACTAAAGATGAAACAAGCAACAATGAACAACACAATAAATGAAATTAAAAGTACTCTAGATGGGATCAATAGCAGAATAACTGAGGCAGAAGAACAGATAAGTGACCTGGAAGATAAAATAGTGGAAATAACTACTGCAGAGCAGAATAAAGAAAAAAGAATGAAAAGAACTGAGGACAGTCTCAGAGACCTCTGGGACAACATTAAACGCACCAACATTCGAATTATAGGGGTTCCAGAAGAAGAAGAGAAAAAGAAAGGGACTGAGAAAATATTTGAAGAGATTATAGTTGAAAACTTCCCTAATATGGGAAAGGAAATAGTTAATCAAGTCCAGGAAGCACAGAGAGTCCCATACAAGATAAATACAAGGAGAAATACGCCAAGACACATATTAATCAAACTGTCAAAAATTAAATACAAAGAAAGCATATTAAAAGCAGCAAGGGAAAAACAACAAATAACACATAAGGGAATCCCCATAAGGTTAACAGCTGATCTCTCAGCAGAAACCCTACAAGCCAGAAGGGAGTGGCAGGACATACTGAAAGTGATGAAGGAGAAAAACATGCAGCCAAGACTACTCTACCCAGCAAGGATCTCATTCAGATTTGATGGAGAAATTAAAACCTTTACAGACAAGCAAAAGCTGAGAGAGTTCAGCACCACCAAACCAGCTTTACAACAAATGCTAAAGGATCTTCTCTAGGCAAGAAACACAAGAGAAGGAAAAGACCTATAATAACGAACCCAAAACAATTTAGAAAATGGGAATAGGAACATACATATCTATAATTACCTTAAATGTAAATGGACTAAATGCTCCCACCAAAAGACACAGATTAGCTGAATGGATACAAAAACAAGACCCTTATATATGCTGTCTACAAGAGACCCACTTCAGACCTAGAGACACATACAGACTGAAAGTAAGGGGATGGAAAAAGGTATTTCATGCAAATGGAAACCAAAAGAAAGCTGGAGTAGCAATTCTCATATC
>NW_020837998.1:13713623-13812909 GCF_003676395.1 Aethalodelphis obliquidens
ATGTAGTTTGCTTGAGTGCAGTGTTTTTTGTTTTCTGTACTGAATTCATTAGCATGGGTCGGTATAAAATTTAGCATAGGTCAATATGTAATTTGTAAACTAATAAGGTCTTAAAAGTGAGGAATTAAGTCTTTTAAATTTAATTATTTATTGTAAAGAGCAGAATAGCATACATAAACAGGTGCCTAAGGAAAACTTGTATTCTAATATGGAACTCTCATGAACACCTTTTTTTTTTTCTTCTAACGGTATGATAGTAGGCCATTTGATTATTTTTATGGCTTTAACTTTACAACAATGAAATATTCGTAAATTTTAAAAAGTATTTTTCTTTATTTGATGCGGGTGGGATACTGGAGAAATGAAAGGTCAAACACCTATTGAGGAATCCATACTTGTCTATATATTGTGTACTTTTATTTCAAGAACTGATTTAAAATTCCTAAAAGGATGCTATAATAAGTTATTATGCCATTTTACAGACTGAATTAAGTGAATTTCAGGGAGGTATGAAACTTGCCTAAGGCTATCCAGCTACCAAGCGGTAGAAGTGAGAATTAAATCCAGGTATACCTATCGCCAAAGTTTCTGCTCATCTCTTTACATCATCCACTTTTAATAGCCAATGCTTTCCTGCTTACAAATATGACTGAGGTTGCCAGACAGTCAACATTCCTTTTTAATCAGATAGAAAAATTACTGTTGACTCTCTAAAGACATATTCCTTTTCCATTAAGTGACTTTAGTTGTTCAAATGATACTTCCAGACAGTAGTAATCATACAGTTGGGGACTAAGAACAGAACTCAGGGATGTGTCTAGCAGTCAGTAAAGACCAACTGGGCTCACTGATGATATTTACAGTCATTTCCTCTAGACTAACATAATCTTATTAATAAGACCCTAATAATTCACAGTACTGCCCTTGCCTGATTGTTTGTTCTTCTCCCTCTATCACTCTCTCTTTCCCCATATTATTATTATTTTTGGCAATTTTTGGTGAATTAAATTCAGGGATTAGTACTCAGGAGTACTCGTCACAAAAGCAGAGAATCTTAGCTCACACCAAAGGAAGAAAATAGAGAAAAAGTATAAACTATATGAATACACAGACATACACACATGCGCCAACTATATGCTGCACTTCTCCAAAATCTATTCGGTATCTGCACATTTACTGTATATTAGCAGTAAGACCAGAAATGAGCGTAACGCTCTGTTTACAAGGCACAGAAAAGAGACCCAAATATGGAAATTACTAGCAATGAGAATGGGGAAGAAAGACTACAACAAGGAATGTAGAGGATATTTTTGTTTCCTAGCTATGATGCCAAATATTGAACTTTCAACTTGAGACAAGGAGGCCATAAAAAGTTGTATTAGTTTCCTAGAGCTGCCATGACAAAGTACCAGAGACTGAGGAGGTTAAACAACAGAAATTTACTCACTCACAGGTCTAGAGGCTAGAAATCTGAGATAAGGTGTCAGCAGGATTGATTTCTTCTCAAGTATCCCTTCTTGGTTTGTAGATGCCATGTTTTCCTTTTGTCTTCACATGGTCTTCTCTCTGTGCATGTCTGTGTCCTAATATTTTCTTTTTATAAGGACACCAGTCGTAGTGGATTAGAGCCCACCCATTTGACCTCATTTGACCTCAGTTACCTACTTAAGGGCCTTATCTCCAAATACAGTCATATTACCAGGTATTGGGGGTTAAGACTTCCACATATTAACTTGAGCAGGACACAATTCAGCTGATAATAGAAGATAAGAGTAATTTAAGCAAGTAAGTAACTGTTGTTTACAGTGAGTTGCTTAAGGATATGAATTTACTCAAGAAAAACAAGAAGAAATTACATAACACTGTACGTTATACAAAGATATTAAATTAATCATCATAACATCCTGTGAGATGGGCATTAAATTATACCAAGCAAGATGAAGCAACTTATCCGGAATTGTATAGTTGGTACTTTCCAGAATTTAAACCAGGTATTTTCCCAGTTCCACTCTACGTTTTATATTCATTTCATTAGTTGAAATGAATTTTGAGTCTTCATTTTGCTTAGTTTCTGAAGTTACATGGGGATAGAATGGAGTTGGATCTTTTCAGTGACATTCACACATGGGGAAGGAAATTGAGTCCAGAAGCTTCAGCAATGTTTCCATGGAGAACACTAACAACAGAACCAGAAACACCGTTATCCTTTTGGTTCAGTGATCTTTCCTGAAGCACTACAAGAATCAATCTTAAGAAGCCCAGTGCTTTCCAAACTTTCACCAATGGGCTCTGTAGGGTCCTCTAACAGTATCTAAGAGACTAACTAGTTTCACATCCCAAGCCACTTAAGACAAGGAGTTCTGATTGTTCTCTGTGAGGAAATCAAGTGACAATCATAGCTGGTGATTTAGGATAGTTTCTTCAGGGCCCAGGCAAAACCTAATACACAGTAATAATCATTGTTAACTGCATCTTTGACAAGGATTAATCAGGTATCAAAGAGGTCTATAAATTGGGAGAAATTATGATCAAAGAGAAACATAGACCACAGATATTTAATTAATGCTCAATTATTTATGAGTTTAACTTCGGTTAACCTAATTTTCCTTCTAGACAATTTCCAATTCGTCTCCACAAAGAGACCAGAATAAGCACCTTCCAATACACGATTTATAGTGTTGCTTTAATTTAAAGCATACAGTGACTTCTACATTCACTCCACCAAGTTTTGCCAGGAGAGAAAAGGAGACGTTATAGTTTGTCTTGAATTAGATATGCCACCATACGTGACTTAGCTCATCCTACTGGAAGCACTTTGAGGGCAGATTCTACAGTCTTGTCTTACATCCTCTACGGAATCAAGCCAAGGGAATCACACACAGTTACAGCTGGAAAAACATTTGTTCTGGGTTAATACTTTTAGCCTTTACCACCAAGACTTTATCACCAAGACCTACCTTTACAGTCTCTAAACAGGAGACCTTCTTGCCTTCCCTTTTCATATTGACTAGGAAGGTAAAGGGAAGAACTGAGAAGTACCCAAAGTCAGCTAGCAGCCAGCACAGATAAATCATCTGTGGAGATATTGTTTCTTTCAAAAGATATAAACATAAGAGGAAGTCCTAGTGTTTGAAGCAACTGTGCATAATAAAATTCCATGAAAACCTAGAAATCCAGATGCAGATCAGTAACATATTGGTTAAATAAGCTGTTATGTTCATGCAATGGACAAGTGTACATACATTAAGAAGAACGAGATACTCTTTTCTATGAGATTCTCTTTTCACTGAACTCATCAGTGCTGCAAACACAATGTTACATAATACTTTTTCTTTAACATTATATCAGGCATCCTCATCTTGTCCTGCATTTATTGCCAGTGTTACTAAAGTCTATCACTTACCTCTTTCTCTTTTAGACATATAATTTCTTCTTATTTTGGAAGCATTCATCAATCCCTATTTTACTCTTTCTTTTAAATTACAAATGAATATTGAATTTTATAAAATATCTTTTGGGGGATATTTCAAGTGATTGTATACTTTTGCTCTCCTTTGACCTTGTTATATGGTAAATTATATTTTGTTATTTTATATTATGCTATTTATTATATATTGTATTATGTTTACTAATGACATTTATTATATTATAATTACATTATTTTTAAGGTAGCATTTTGTTTTAGATAGACAAAACAACCAGTGGGATAGGAAGCATCTTAAAATTAGATGCGAGAGCATAAGGGAATTGAGATTAAAATAAAATTCACGTTTTGGATCAGCAGCAAAAATTATTCAACAAAAGTGGGAAAATATGGCTATCATAGAATTACTAAATTCTAGATACAGCAACTAGTTAAAAGTGAAAAAATAATGAAAGTGTAAAAGTATCAGAAACCTGGGAGACTTGAAATAAATTATTCATGAGGAATACCTTTCTAAGATACAAAGAAAAAAGGATACATTTAATTATATAAGAATTAAAATTTTCCTCATGGCAAAATGCACTACAAAGGTCAGAAAACAAGCAAAAGAAATTGGGAAATAAATTTAGAAATGGATATGCCTTCTTTACAACTTTTGAGAGAAGCACATGTTTCTTTTTCCTTTAACCTGTTATGTGGGTATTAATCTATAATGTAAGTGCATGGTTCCTTTCCTTTAACCTGTAATGTGAGATTTAATCTATATGGTAAGTGCATGGTTCCTTTCCTTTCATCTGTAATGTGAGCGTCAACATGGGGCACTGTTTCCAAGCACAGACTTTGGATGTTCCTGTACTGGTCCCGTCACTGACCATCCACAAAAACTTACAAATGTTGCTTTACTTTCCTGGGGGTTAGAGTCTTAGCTAAGAAATGGAAGCAAAATAGAACTTTCCCCCAGGGATGACAGAAGGTTTAAAGGAGTAAATATGTAAGTGACTTGGCACAGTGCCTAGTACAAGAGAGATCAATATAAGTACTTACCAATTTTTTAAAGAGACACATGAAAGAAATAAAATGTGGTGATTTCAAAAAAAAAAAAAAATGAAGACCCAGTTCTTATGGTAAGTCTGTAGAAGCGGATGACTTGGCAGGGAGAAGTGATCACTCACTCTCATAACTCCAGGGAGGGGTTACTCTCTTACCAGTTGTAAAGAGCTTAGCCCATGAAAGCAATGGACCTATCAGGCCCAGACCAGATGAAAAGTGGTATTCGGGAGCATACCGTTTGTGTTTTGAGGTTGTGATTTGCATTCCGGAATTTGTACCAGATGGATTTCAAGATGGAAGCAAAGGGGGTGACCCCAATTCCTGCTCCGACCAACACAGCCACTTCATACTGGAAGACATCCTCACTGACAGTGCCAAAGGGACCATCCACCTTGATCCTGGCAGAAGGCAAAAAACAAAGGGCAAGTGAAGTCTCACCTCCACCCACAACCTCAAAAATCCTCCCAGAGGCAGAGCTGTTCCACAGCTGATTGCTACCTGTTTATTTTAATCATACTCCATTGTACCAGACTTAAGTTTCAATGCGGAATTGCTTTCTCTTTTCTGCTTGTCTGCTTTCTGGTCTGGGTCTCTGCTGCTCTTAAGGACCTACCTGGGAACTGGTGAATTCTGTTGTTCAAAAGCCCTTATGAGATTTTCTGTCCAGTCCCCCACTGCTCAGATATGAATGGAAAAATAAGTCCTCCTCTGGAGCAGAGGTCAGGGTAAAGGGATGCCACTCCAGGTAAGAGACTGAAGGGCAATTAACAAAAATATACTGTCCCACTTCCATGCTGAAGCCATTTTTGTGCATCTGCAATTCCAAAACTTTGGATGGGTACATGACCCATCCTATGAATAAAGCACAGAGGCCAAAGGAGGCAAATTCAAATGGCGACAGGAGCAGGCAGATAAGGTAAATAAGTAAAGCTGGAGAGCTGGTGATGGCCGTAAATTGCGAACACAAGTCTTTTCTAAAGGGGCAGCAGTTACCAAGTCCAGACAATGGTCATACTACGGAGCCAAGACTCAGCATTGTCAGGTTGCCTGATTCTTCAAGAGAAACCAGAAATGCCACTTTAAACAACTGAAGCATGGTTGATTTACAATATTGTGTTAGTTTCAGGTGTACAGCATAGTGATTCAGTTATTATTTTCAGATTATATTCCATTATAGGTTATTGCAAGATATTGAATATAATTCCCTGTGCTGTAACTGGGTAGGTTGGAAAAGCAACAAGAAATGCCACTTTTTCAATGTGAAAGCCTCCATCCAGATTTCTAAATGTTAGCAACCAATTTGACTTTCTAAACAATCAGGGTGTGTGCCAAACAAAATATGTCTGTGGGCTAGATATGGCGCAGACTGCCTGTTTGCAGCTTCTGACATAGACCCAAGCTGATGATTTCTGCCAAACCTCTCTTTCCAGCTCTGTCCAGCTCTGGAGGAACTCAAATATATTGCCCTCAAATTCTTTTTTATTCCTGTCAAGGTGACAATGTGGCAATTTATTTCTATAATCAGGAAGAACACAACTCTTAGCAGAGCAAGAAGAAAGTGCATATTCTTTACCTTGGTAATCACAACCTTCTGCTGGGAGCGATAAAATCGGAGGATCCTTTCAAAGATGTAAATAATGACTGGTGTGAGGATCCACTTCCAAGACTGCACACAGAGACAATAAAAAGTGAGGTTACACATTAATCTCTTCTCTAGGATTTGTTTGTGTAGCAGTTCATTCCTTCATTCAATAAATATTTACTGAGTTCTCTGACATGTTATCATTATTAAGCTGCTAATTTCACCAAAGTTTGAAGAGGGAAATGGAAAGGAGTAATCCACAATGGTTTTGTTTGCTAATCTGTTACTCATAAAGCAGATCATTTCCTGAAATTTTACAGGTCTCACCAGGAAGCAAGAGAAAAGCACAGAAATAAAATACATGGTAATTATATATATTCTTAAATAATATTTAAAGTTTAATTTTAAGAATCTAAGACTATCTTCCAGGACAACTTGTCCAATCTGAAAAACCAACAGAGAAGGTAGATGTGAAACAGCAGCAGATGATTCAAAACAAAATAAAACAAAACAAAAAGGGAAAGTGTGCGGCTGACACTACTGGTAACAGTAATACATAAAACTTGGTATTTATCCATCACCTCTTTTTTCAGGTGCTCAAAACATCTAACATAGTAAAACACTTTTTATCTTGTCTACTTTTTTTAAAAGCAGTCTCTCTATCCCTGAGATCTTCTCAAAGGCAGCAGTTTGCTTCTATATGCACAGGAGCTACTAAAAATGTATTTCCTAGCAGTGCTAAGTCATGTTCTTTTTTGCCCAACTGCTCAATCACAATACATTGGAACTGTGTGGAATGAGGTTTCTTATGCTGTTTCAGGCAAGATACTTTCTTGGGTATCTCTGGGGAGGAAAGGGGCAGAGACAGGGACAGTAAATTGAAGAGTGGGTATAATACAATTTGATGCTACTTCTTATTTGGAAAAAATCCCCAACTGAACTCAGAAGACATGAAAAAAATATATTTAAGAAGTGACTAGGACTTCCCTGGTGGTCCAGTGGTTTGGACTCCATGCTTCCAGTGCAGGGGGCACGGGTTTGATCCCTGGTCGGGGAAGTTCCGCATGCTGTGGGGTGTGGCCAAAAGTAAATTAAAAAAAAAAAGTGGCTAATCACCAATGTGGGAAAAAAATGTTAGCTTTGAAAGTAATCAGAGAAAATGAATATTAAAACAAAATAGTATTTTAGCATCTCAAATTGGAAAGCAGTTTCAAACAATAATTCCCACCATTAAGTGGGATGCAGGGAAATAGACACATTCACATTTGCACCTGGGGGAAGTACAAATAAGTAGCAACTTCCCAGAGAGCAATTTGGCAAAACATCTCAACAGCCTTGAAAGCATTCCTTCTCTTTGACACAGGAATTTTACTTCTAGGAAATGGAGCATAAAATAATAATTAAGGTGTGCACAAAGTATATGAGTATAGTCATGACCCCTTATTTACTAAGAAAAAATGACAAAAATGGCATATCGGACTCCTCTGGTGGCACAGTGGCTAAGAATCCACCTACCAATGCAGGGGACACGGGTTCGAGCCCTGGTCTGGGACGATCCCACATGCCGTGGAACAATTAAGCCCGTGCGCCACAACTACTTAGCCTGCGCTCTAGAGCCCGCGAGCCACAACTACTGACCCCTTGTGCCACAACTACTGAAGCCCACGTGCCTAGAGCCCGTGCTCTGCAGCAAGAGAAGCCACAGCAGTGAGAAGCCCACGCACCGCAACGAAAAGTAGCTGCTGCTCGCCGCCACTAGAGAAAGCCCGCGTGCAGCAACAAAGACCCAATGCAGCCATGAATAAATAAATAAATTTATTAAAAAAGAAAAAAGTGGCATATCATACAGACTGTTTTTTGGCTAATACCAAACTGTCTTTTCTTAATTTTTATTTATTTTTTTGTATTGAGATATAATTGACATATAACATATTAGTTTCATGTGCACAACATAATGATTCAATATTTTTATATATTGCAAAATGATCACCACAATAATTCTAGTTAACCTTTCTCACCATGCATGGCTACAAAAAATTTTTTTTTCTTGTGATGAGAAATTTTAAGATCTACTTTCTTGGCACCTTTCAAATATGCAGTAGAGTATTATTAATTATAGTCACCATGCTGTACATTAGATCCTCAGGACATTTTATAACTGGAAGTTTGTACCTTTTCACTACCTTCACCCATTTCGCCTATACCCCAACCCCTGCTTCTGGTAACCACCAATCTGTTCTCTGTATCTATGAGCTTTTTTTTTTTTTAGAGTCCATATATAAGTGAGATCATACAGTATTTGTTTTTTTCTGTCTGACTTATTTCATTTAGCATAATACCCTCATGGTCATTAAAAATGATCATGTAGGAAAAAATGACAAAAATGGTATAACACATGGCATTTTTAAAACAAATTCTTCAGGGACTTCCATGGTGGTCCAGTGGTTAGGACTCCACACTCCCAATGCAGGGGGCATGGGTTCAGTCACTGGTCGGGATTGAAGATCCCTCATGCTGTGTGGTGCAGCAAAAAAAAAAAAGTTTCAGTAGAATACTTGACAATATAGGAAAAGATCCATGATATAGACTAAAGGAAAAAAGTTATTACTTCTAGGTGATAAAATTCTGTGAAATTTTAATTTTCTTCTGAATATTTTTTTTTTTTTTTTGCGGAGCACAGGCTCAGCGGCCATGGCTCACGGGCCCAGCTGCTCCGAGGCATATGGGATCTTCCCAGACTGGGGCACGAACCGGTGTCCCCTGCATCCGCAGGCAGACTCTCAACCACTGCGCCACCAGGGAAGCCCTCTTCTAAATATTTTTCTGTGTTTTCCAAACTTTCTACAATAAGCATGTATTATTATTATTTTTTTTTTTATTTTTTATTTTTTGCGGTACGCGGGCCTCTCACTGCCGTGGCCTCTCCCGTTGCGGAGCACAGGCTCCGGACGCACAGGCTCAGCAGCCATGGCTCACGGGCCCAGCCGCTCCACGGCACATGGGATCCTCCCGGACCAGGGCACGAACCCGTGGCCCCTGCATCGGCAGGCAGACTCTCAACCACTGCGCCAGCAGGGAAGCCCCAGCATGTATTATTTTTATAATTTTTAAATGGGGAGAATGTGGAGAGAGTATTTTTGTTGTGTTTATGGAAGAAACAAACCAATACATTCAAACAGATGGCAAAACCGGTATTCTCTCCCTTGTGGTATTACATGACGATTCAAAGCAACCCCTGAGTTCTCAGTATACCTCCAAATAGGCCAACTATACCTTTATCTCAGGTAATAGATAGGAAAGGGATAGAAGCTGATGTGCAAGGTAAGACAGGGGATTAACTGCCTTAGCTAGTAAGGGACTAGTCAAGCGTTATAACTTCTTGTCTTTAAGGACCTCTTACTGGTCAAATAATATAAAAGGTGTCTGGTCATAGCCTACAAGTTCCACTGACTTTAGAAATGAAATGTGCTATTAACATATATCAGGTATGTCCTTTTAAAATTATTTTTAAAATAGGTAATACACGTACATGTCACAAAATTCAAAAGTACAAAAGGGTATACAATAAAAAGTAAATCTCCCTTCCACTGCTCCCCCCAGCTCCCCAAGGCAGTCAATATTATTATTTTGTGAATCCTTTTGGAGAATATGCATTTAAATGATAATATTACATTAAGTATAAATGGTAGCAGAGCATACATACTGCCCTGACTTTTTTTCATTTAACATCTTAGAGACTGGTCCATATTCATATCTAGAAAGCTACCTTTTTATTTTCAATGGTTACAGAGTATGCCATTGTAGGAAAGTCCCGTAATTTAACTAGTCCCCTATTGATGGGCACTTATTTCCAATCTTTTGTTCTACCAAGCAATGCTACAATGAATAACCTAATACATGTAATTTAACACATTTGCAAGCATATTTTAGATGCTCACCAGCAATGCTTGAGAGCATTACCAACACAGCACATGAGCAAACTCTTTGATCTTTGCTAATCTGTTAGGTTTATTACTGTGATTACTCTGTTCATATCTTCTACATCTTTTTTTTTAATCAGGTTGTTAGGCTTTTTCTTATTGATTTCTATATTTGTATATTAGGAAATTAATTCATGGTCTGTGAACTGTAAATACTTTTCCTACTCAGTAATTTGTTACCTGTCTTTATTTATGATGGATTTTTTTGCCATAAAAT
The DNA here is from genome assembly GCF_003676395.1 of Aethalodelphis obliquidens. Classification (NCBI taxonomy): domain Eukaryota; kingdom Metazoa; phylum Chordata; class Mammalia; order Artiodactyla; family Delphinidae; genus Aethalodelphis; species Aethalodelphis obliquidens. Next base: position 13,723,877 of record NW_020837998.1, read on the forward strand.
ATATATATATATGGATGGATGGATGGAGGGAGGGAGAGAATAAATAAATTTGAATAAAAATATGTATTTTCTTTCCTTTTCTGGCTTCGAGCTTTTTAAAAATATTATTTAGAATATTTTTACTAACACTCCAGTATTAGAAAAAAAATCCCATGTGGTCTTAGGGTGCTTTTATGATTTCTTTCATTTTTTTCAACATTTAAATCCTTGATCCATGCATCCTTGACCATATTTTACTGTAAAGTGTGGAATAAAGAGACAGCTTTTTTCCTAGATGTCTATCCTATTATTGTAAAGAAAAGTATTGAATAATGTATCTTTTTTCCCAACTGATTTGAAATGTCAACTTTAGGGGATTTTCTTTCTTTCTTTCTTTTTTTAAAAATTAATTTTTGGCTGTGTTGGGTCTTCATTGCTGTGCGTGGGCTTTCTCTAGTTGCAGCAAGTGGGGGCCACTCTTAGTTGTGGTGCGCGGGCTTTTCATTGTGGTGGCTTTTCTTGTTGCAGAACACAGGCTCTAGGCACGCGGGCATCAGTAGTTGTGGCACGTGGGCTCAGTAGTTGTGGTGCATGGGCTTAATTGCTCTGCGGCATGTGGGATCTTCCTGGACCAAGGCTTGAACCCATGTCCCCTGCATTGGCAGGCGGATTCTTAACCATTGCACCACCAAGGAAGTCACAGGGGATTTTCAAAAAACATTTTTCTCTTTCTACATGAGGACAGAGCTATTGCTCTTAATTCTGCATATGATTTAAAGACTTTAATCATCCTCAGAGCACTTTAAGACACCACAAATCAACCTTTCCCTTCCATTTCTTCCTCAATCTAACATATTTTATGAACAAGCAAAGGTAAAGCGTAATATCCATGGTACTTATCTTGAGGCAAACCTTAAGTTCCCTGGAATCCAGTTTATTGATCATCCACTATCTAACAATAAATTCCAGGCATGTTCTTACAATACCAAAGAAAGTCAACTTCAAGAATGGTTTAAAAAATAAATTGAGGGGGCTTCCCGTGTGGCCTCTGCCAATGACATATGACAAAATAGGGCACTAAGCTCCCCGAGCCTCAGGTTCCCCATCCAGGAGTTGAGGAGCAGACCTTCCTTCAGAGGCTTCTTGTGATTTTATGAAATCACAAGGCAGCGGGCTGTGGCCAAGATGGTGAAGTAGGAAAACCCTGAGCTTGCCTCCTCCCACATGCACACAAACATTACAAATATTTACAGAGCAACTATCTATGAGAATGACCTAAAGACCAGCAGAAAAGATTTTCCACAGCTAAAAATATAAAGAAATAACCAAAACGAGATGGCTAGGAGGGGTGGAGTTGTGTTATAGTCAAGACTCATACCCCCAGGTGGGTGACCCACAAACGAGAGGATGATTACAATTGCAGAGGTTCTCCTGAAGGAGGGAGGGGTCTGAGGCCTACATTGGGCTCCCCAGCCTGGGGTTTTGCACAAGCCCCTGAAATTTTGACTTTGAAAGCCACTGGGGCTTACTTTTGGGAGGCCCAGAGGGCTGTGAGAAATAGAGTCTCCACTCTTAAAGGGTGTATACAAAATCTCACATGCTCTAGGACCCAGGGCAGAAACAGTCGTTTGAAAGGAGCCCGGGTCAGACCACCTGCTGATCTTGGAGAGCCTCCTGGAGAGGCAGGAGGTCATTGGAGCTCAACCTCTGGGATATAGATACTGGTGGCAACCATTTGGGGGAGTTCATTCTACCACTAGAACACTGGTGTTGGCAAGTGCCATTTTGGAGTCCTCCCTCTAGCCTATTAGTGCTGGGAGCTTACCCATCCACCAGTGGGCTGGCATTGGAGCTCCCCCAGCTGCAAAGACAGTCACACTGGGACATGGTCCCACCCAACAGCAAGCTGGCACCAGCCCTAGGACCCCCAGACTATGAAGGCAGCCACATAGGGACCCAGCCACCCAGCAGATTGGCAGCCACTACAAGAGGCAGGGCCTGGCAGCCAATGTGGCCAGAGGCCAGTCATGCTTACCAGTATGCCCATAGTAGTCAGCCTCATCACAACAGAAGAGCCCATGCAGCTCACATAGGCGGCACCCATACAGCATATAGCTCTGGTGATCAGAGGGGAGTGTGCTACTGGGCCCCATAGGATGTCTCCTACATAAGGCCACTTCTCCAAGATCGGGAAATGTAACTGACCTATCTAATACATAGAAATAAACAGACAATTAAGCAAAATGGGAAGACAAAGGAATATCTTCCAGACAAATGAACAAGACAAAACCCCAGAAGAACTAGGCAAAGTGGAGATAAGTAATCTACCTGATAAAGAGTTCAAGGTAATGATCACAAAGATGCTCAACACACTCAGGAAAATAAAAAATGAACGCTGAGAAGTTTTAACAAAGAGTTAGAAAATATAAAGTAGAACCAAAGAAATAAAATAAAATAACTGAAATAAAAAATACACCAGAAGGAATCAACAGTAGATTAGATGATACAGAGGAACAGATCAGCACACTGGAAGACAGAGTAATGGAAATCACTGAAGCTAAACAGAAAAAAAAACTTTTAAATGAGGAGAAAAAAAATGATATAAGTCTATATTGACCTGAAAAGATGCTCAAGATATATGGTTTTCTTGAAAATCAGGAATCAAACAAGTACTACAGAATTGTTCCATTATTAAAAACAACAAAAAACTAGATACATATGTCTGAATATATATGTATATTAAAAAGCCTATAAGAATAAAAAAATGAGGAAAGCTTAAGAGACTTCTGGGACCACTTCAAGCATGCTAACATTTGCAATATAGGGGTCTCAGAGAAGTAGTGAGAGAGGAAGGGGCAGAGAACTTATCTGAAGAAATAATAGCTGAAAACTTCCCTAACCTGGGGAAGGAAGCAGACATCCAGGTCCAGGAGGCACAGAGAGTCCCAAACAAGATGAACTCAAAGATATCCACACCAAGACACATTATAATTAACATGGAAAAATTAAAGATAAAGAGAGAATCTTAAAAGCAGCAAGAGAAAAGGAACTAGTTATGTACAAGGGAACTTCCATAAGACTAGCAGCTAACTTTTCAGCAAAAACTTTGCAGGCCAGAAGGAAGTGGCACTATATATTCAAAGTGATGAAAAGAAAACACCTACAACCAAGAATACTCTACCTGACAAGGCTATCATTCAGATTTGAAGAAGAGATAAAGAGTTGTACAGTCATGCAAAAGCTAAAAGAGCTTAGCACCAGTAAAGATCAGAGTGGAAACAAATGAAATAGAGACTGAAGAAAAATCAATGAAACTGAGAGCTGGTTCTTTGAACAGATAAACAAAACTGATAAACCTTTAACCACACTCATCAAGAAAAAAAGAGTGGGCCTAAGTAAATGAAATCAGAAACGAAAGAAGAAAAGTTACAACTGATACCATAGAAATATAAAAGATCATAAGAGATTACTACAAAAAATTATTATATGCTAATAAAATGGACAATCTAGAAGAAATGGATAAATTCCTAGAAACATACCATCTCCCAGGACTGAATCAGGAAGAAATAGAAAATATGAACAGACTGATTACCAGTAATGAAATTGAATCAGTAGTAAAAAAAAAAGCCTCCAAGCAAACAAAAGTCTAGGACCAGATGGCTTCATAGGTGAATTCTACTAAACACCTGAAGAAGAGTTAGCACCTACCTTCTCAAATTATTCCAAAAAATCACAGAAGAAGGAACAATTCTGAATGCATTCTGTAAGGCCAGCATCACCCTAATACCAAAACCAGGCACCACAAAAAAAGAAAGTTACAAGCCAATATCACTGATAAACATAGATGCAAAAATCTTCAACAAAATACTAGCAAACAGAATCCAACAACACATTAAATGAATCATACACCATGGTCAAGTGGGACTCATCCTAGGGATGCAAGAATGGTTCAATATCCGCAAATCAATCAATGTGATACACCACATTAACAAACTGAAGAATAAAAATTATATGATTATCTCAATAGATGCAAAAGAGCTTTTGATAAAATTCAACATCCATTTATGATAAAAACTCTTAACGAAATGTGTATAGAAGGAACATGCCTCAACAAAATAAATGCCATATATGACAAATCTACAGCCAGCATCATACTCACTGGTGAAAGCCTTAAAGTATTTTCTCTAAGATTGGGAACAGGATGAGGATGCCCACTCTCGCCACTTTTATTCAACATAGTATTGGAATTGTTAGCCACAGCAGACAAGAGAAATAAATAAAAGGTATCCAAATTGGAAAGAAAGAAGTAAAGCTGTCACTGTTTGTAGATGACATAATAATGTGTAGAGAAAACTCTAAAGACACCACCAAAAGAATATTAGAACTAATAAATTAATTGAGTAAAGTTTCAGGGTATGAAATTAATATACAGAAATCTGTTGTGTTTCCATACACTAAAAATGAACTATCAGAGAGAGAAATGAAGAAACAATCCCATTTACAATGGCATCAAAAAGAATAAAACACCTAGGAATAAATCTAAACAAACAGGTATAAAAACCTATACTCAGAAAACTATAATCATTGATGAAAGAAATTCAAGAGGACACAATACCTGGGAAGATATACTGTGCTTATGGATTGGAAGAATTATTATTGCTAAAAAAGACCATTCTACCCAAGGCAATCTACAGATTCAATGCAATCCCTACACCAAAATACTAATGGCATTTTTTGCAGAACTAGAACAAATAATTCTAAAATATGTATGGAAACACAAAAGACCCTGGATAACCAAAAAAGTCTTGAGAAAGAAGAACAAAGCTAGAGCTCCCAGGTTTCAAACTACACTACAAAGCTACAGTAATCAAAATCCCTACCAAAATACTAACGGCATTTTTTGCAGAACTAGAACAAGTAATTCTAAAATATGTATGGAAACACAAAAGACCCTGGACAACCAAAACAGTCTTGAGAAACAAGAACAAAGCTAGAGCTCCCAGGTTTCAAACTACACTATAAAGCTACAGTAATCAAAAAAGTATGATACTGGCATGAAAGCAGACACATAGGTGAATGGAGCAGAATAGAGAGCCCAGAAATAAACCCAAACTTAGATGGTCAATTAATCTATGACAGAGGAGGCAAGATCATACAATGGGGAAAAGATAGCCTCTCTAATAAATGGTGTTGGGAAAACCAGACAGCTACAGGGAAAAGAATCAAATTGGACTATTCTCTTACACTATAAATAAAAATAAACTCGAAATGAATTAAAGACTTCAATGTAAGACCTGAAACCGTAAAATTCCTAGTAGAAAACAGGCAGTATGCTCTTTGACATCAGTCTTAGCAATATTTTTTTGATATGTCTCCTCAGGCAAGGGAAACAAAAGCAAAAATAAACTAATAGGACTATATCAAATAAGAAGCTTTTGTACAGTGAAGGGAACTATCAACAAAACGAAAAGACAGCCTACTGAATGGGAAAAGATATTTGCAAATGATATATCCAATAAAGGGTTAATATCCAAAATATACAAAGAACTCATATAACTCAACATCAAACAAACAACTCAATTAAAAAATGGGCAGAGGACCTGAATAGACATTTTTCAAAAAAAGACATACAGATGGCCAACAGACACATGAAATGATGCACAATATCACTAAATCATCAGAGAAATGCAAATCAAAACCAAAATGAGTTATCACCTTACACTTTTCAGAATGGCTATTATAAAAAAGACAACAATTAAGTGTTGGTGAGAATGTGGAGAAAGGGGAATCCTTGTGCACTGTTGGAGGGAGTGTAAATTGGTGCAGCCATTATGTAAAACAGTATGGAAGTTCCTCAAAAAATTAAAAATAGAACTATCATAGGAGCTAGCAATTCCACTTCTGGGTACAGCTGACCCTTGAACAACGTGAGTTTGAACTGCACATGTCCATTTATATTCAGATTTTTTTCAATAAATACATACTATATTACTACAAGATCTGTGGCTCATTGAGTCTGCTGATGCCAAAATGTGGATACAAAGGCCAGCTGTAAAGTTATACACAGATTTTTGTCTTTCCAGGATTGTCACTCCTAACCCCTGAGTTGTTCAAGGGTCAACTGTATTTTTCCAAAGTAAACAAAAACACTAATTTGAAAAGATATACACATCCCTATGTCCATTGCATCATTATTTACAATAACCAAGATATGGAAGCAACCAAGTATCCATTGATAGATGAATGGATAAAGAAAATGTGACATATATATATATATATATATATAATGGAATATTATATATATGTACTTACATAATAGAATATTACTCAGCCATAAAATAGAATGAAATCTTGCCATCTGTAACAACATGGACAGATCCTGAGGGTATTATGCAAAGTGCAATAAGTCAGAGAAAGACAAATACCTTATGATTTCACTTACACGTGGAATCTAAAAAACAAAACAAATGAATAAACATAACAAAACAGAAAGAGACTCGTAGATACAGAGAAGAGACTGGTGGTGTCAGAGGGGAGATGGAGGGGGGCAATGAGTGAAATAGGTGAGAGAGATTAAAAGGTACAAACTTTCAGTTATAAAATAAGTCAAAGGGGTGTAATGTACAGCATGGAGAATATAGTCAATAATATTTTAATAACTTTGTATGGTGATGGATGGTAAAGTATTATGGTGATCATTTTGTAATGTATAAAAATACCAAATCACTCTGTTGTACACTTGAAACTAATATAATATTGTAAGTCAATTATACTTCAATTTTAAAAAAAAGAAAAAAGTTGAACTCAGAAACAGAAAGTAGTAAGGGGCTGGAAGGTGGGGGAAATGGGGAGATGCTGGTCAAAGGGTACAAGCCTTCAGTCAGAAGATGAATAACGTATAGCATATGTCCTCCATAGGAGCCGGCACCAGGCTGAGCTAATAATGGTTATCATAAGAAGAGTAATAATAACAATAACAGCTCCTAACAAGAATCTACTATCCTTGTCCTGGTCTTACCTCAGCGGGGAGCCCTTCAAATTGGGGAGGCTTGCAGTGGGAGTCAGGATCGTTCCACTTCTCAAAAAACTCTGCACACTTGTGAGGATGATTCTCATCCATGTTCTTTTCTGTTTGATCCCGGACAAGTCCACTGAGACAGACAAAAAGACAATATGTGGCAAAGAATTATGCAAGGTCAAGAACTGGGGCATGAAAATGGGAGTTTGAGGACCTTACCCAAGGCCATGAATCCCTAAGCCAATGAAGTACATGATAAAAATATGGTGTGTATACCAGAAGACCTCAGAATAACTCTTCCGGATAAATTCCATAGCTAAAGTCACCATGAGAACTAGAGCTATTGTGATGATCACTCCAGTGACACCAGCAATGTGGGTGAATGTCACATACTCCATTGTCTATGAAAGTAGAAATTTCAGCCTGACACAATGTCCACCAGGGACACCATGCCTTTCCTGCTCATGACCAGATTCCAGATGCTTTGCCCTTGAGTCAACTCACCGTGTTTGAGGACTGGATGGGATTTAGTCAAGAATTTTTCTCCTGATGAGATAGGTTGGAGAGAATGGAAGCAAGGGATCCATCTGTGGCCTGTCGGCTTCTGCTATATCGTTCAAAGTTAAACAGGTGTGTGGTGATGTGAATAGCTAAATGAAAAGATGGAAAGGAATGTGAGAGTTGTCTCAGAAACATCATGGCAGGCATGCCCCACTAGAAGAGGAGGATCCTATATATAGTGCCAAGCAGAATGGTGAATCCACAGAAGGTGCCCAATAATGATTACAGAGAGAATCAAGATCTTTTTTATACTCACTCTGTCCCCAAAGGAATAGAATGTAAATTCCATGAAAGCAGGTTTACAATAGTGCCTGGCAAATAATGCCACGTGTTCAATAAATATATTTTGAATGTTTATATGCGTGGATGAATGAAACTAGATTCTGAATGTCCAGGAGCCTGCAGTTTCATCATTTGCCCCAGTTACCCAGTAGGGAGATTATATATGCCACCAGCTTGTGGAAGGTGAGGTTGTGATCCAGTTGCTTTCCCAGGGTGCGCCTACAAAACAACAAATGTAAAATGATCAAGATCGGGTGTATCCAGGCAGCTTTATGAAATTCGCTAACCCATAACCAACATGTCTTACATAGAGTGTGCCAATACACACCCACTCTTGCTCACCCCCTTGGTTACCAAAGTAGACCTCTGGCTTCCATTCCTAGGGGCTTGGTGTTGAGCTGTCCTACTGAGACGTCAAGAGTCTCTTGTCTTTAATGTGAAAGTTGACGTACAATTGGCTGGGACTCAGTGAGCAGGTGCCTCTCAGGAAGGACAGCAAATTTCGACACATGGGAAGCAGGATCAGCATGCTGTTAAAATGCAAGCTGCAAGCAGAGGCTTGGGCCCAGGCCAATGCCAACTAGAACAGAGGAGAGAAGAAACCATTAGCTGCTTCATCTCCTCATCTTGCAGGTGAGCATGGGCCCAGTCCACTTGCCTGAGACCTGGACAATCAGTCCAAAATCTCTGTTTACAAATGACAGAAAATTTGCTGAACTTAACATTGAATTGAGAAATCCTCATGACAGTGGTTTGGAAATGTTTGACTATATATTTATCAATATGAAAGAGAACAAGATTTAATGTTAACAAATAAATTATATGAATATAATACTTTACAAGGTTTTTAGCTTAATACACTCAATTATGATTTTAGTTTGTCACTTGTAAAACAATCTTGAAGATCATATATATTTTATTTGCACTTTAAATAAAGCTTAGATATTTTGAGTTATAATTACAGATGGTAACTATTTTTCCTCTTTTCTATATTTTCTAATGTTGCAATTATATGCATGTAATAATCATGTAATAAAAACAATATAAAATTAACCATTTATATTTAAGATCTCTTTAATAATTGAATAAAACGGGCAAAACGAATGGACCCCTCAGAGCAAAAATTTTAAACTTAGGTAGAGATTTGAGAAGGGAGAAATTCTAAGAACAAAATTTCAAACTGATTTCCTTGGGTGGCCAGGCAGCATACATCAAGATCAATCTGATCCAACAGTAGAAGCTGCTAGAAAAGGAGACAAGGAATCAGTGCTTCAAAGAAGTATTGAGCCCAGAAATAGGCTTGATTAGTATAGGCTAGACAGAATATATTCAACTCTGTGGTAGCTAATTCCGACTTCTCTCCTCAGCTGTACAACTGGTCTCTGAGTCAGCTCCTTGGGATTGCAGACAATGGGGTGTGACAATTTCACAGCAGCAGTGAAGGTGGTGGCAGCAGCCAGGCAATTTTTGTTCACTTCAGCTGACTGGTCAGCCTTACATGTATGCCTGTCAATGACTTGCTAAAAGAATATGAGATAGAGTTAACAATTTCTCGGCCTTTTTCTAATTATCTTTTCGGCACAAAAACTATTTTTCCATACAACCTAAACCCGGGACAATGTGACATTGGTTTAATAAGCCAGGTCAAGATCTGCCTACCATCCATAATGGCTTACAATGTCAGGCAGTGCAATGAACATGAGCTGCCCTACTGTTTTCCATTTCTGACTCTTCCACATGACCTGTGTTTTCTCCCTCTGCTGAGTCACACTCCAACTGATTTTGGTAGAGACAGCCTGTTCTATTTCTGAGTAAATTTTCTCTGCTCAACTCAAATATCCTGCATTTCCACATTGGTTCCCACTGCTTATTTGAGTCACAGAGGTTCCTTAAAGCTAAAATTGACAAGTGACTTGAAGAACAGAGGACTACAATTTCACAGCTACGTATTCTGTGGAGGCTATCTGTATGGGATGAATTCTTTTTTTTTTTAACACATCTTTATTGGAGTATAATTGCTTTACAATATTGTGTTAGTTTCTGCTTTATAACAAAGTGAATCAGCTATATGTATACATATATCCCCATATCCCCTCCCTCTTGTGTCTCCCTCCCACCCTCCCTATCCCACCCCTCTAGGTGGCCACAAAGCACCCAGCTGATCTCCCTGTGCTGTGGGGCTGCTTCCCACTAGCTATCTATTTTACGTTTGGTAGTGTATATATGTCCATGCCACTCTCTCACTTTGTCCCAGCTTACCCTTTCCCCTCCCCATGTCCTCAAGTCAATTCTCTACAGCTGCATCTTTATTCCTGTCCTGCTCCTAGGTTCTTCAGAACCATTTTTTTTAGATTCCATATATATGTGTTAGCATATGGTATTTGTCTTTCTTTTTCTGACTTACTTCACCTAGTATGATAATCTGTAGGTCCATCCATTTTGCTGCAAATGGCATTATTTCATTCTTTTTTATGGCTGAGTAATATTCCATTGTATATGTGCCACATCTTCTTTATCCATTCATCTGTCAATGGACACCTAGGTTGCTTCCATGTCCTGGCTATTGTAAATAGAGCTGCAATGAACATTGTGGTACATGAGTCTTTTTGAATTATGGTTTTCTCAGGGTATATGCCCAGTAGTGGGATTGCTGGGTCATATGGTAGCTCTATTTTTAGTTTTTAAGGAACCTCCATACACCAACGTGCCATACCCACCCCCACCCTTCCTCTTCTGTCCTTGATCTGCTCCTTCCCCAGCCTTCTCCAACCTGTTACTCTGACCTGACCCCACCTTTTATACAGGCCTTGAATTTGGCAACAACACCCACTTCACAAAACCCCCCACCCCAAGTATTCCTCTTGTTTGATAGGTATTTTTCTGTGAGATCAGTCCACAGTGGTGGTTTTCAACTTGTTCATTTATTTGTTTTCAACCAAACTCTTTCTTAAAATCATAAGCAGGAAGCCATAAGACAGATAAAGGTTGCTTTGGTTGAAGTAGAGACACTGCCCAGTTAGCCTTCCCCTCACACCCTGTAGGGATACCTGAATTTCTGTGGAAACCAGTTTGAAAATTGCTCAATATTTCTTTACTGTGTATTTTCATTATTGAGTCTGGGGAGTGTGCCCTGGATAGGTCTGTCAGATTTAATGAACAAAAATACAGATGCCTAGCTAAATTTGAACTTCAGATTTTTTTAAATGAATAATTTTCTAATATGCCCCTGTCTCATGCAATATGTAGAATAACTTATACCCCCCCCAAAAAAAATTTGTTATTTTTCTGGAATTCAAATTTACCTGGGCATCCTGTATTTTTTTTCTGGCAACTCTAACTCTAGGCGAAATGAGGGCATTGGGTCTCAAAGAAGCCAGCGTCAGAGATAAGAAAAAACAGAGATTCCCCACATCACAACTGTGATACTCACCCCCAGGATTTGTCTTGTGTAGTAGTACTTGTTACCTTCTCAAATGACAGGAAGGCATGCACAAACAGGAAAACATTCAGCCCCAAACAAGCAGCCTAGAGAAAGAAAAATTAAGCAAGGGATAAAGTGAAATTTGGGTACAGGAAAGAGTAGATAAGGGGTAGAAAATAGTGTTACCATTTGGCTATTTTGTGTTTATCTGTTTTCATTTTGGGGGTGGTGGGTGTGCCACACAACATGTGGGATCTTAGTTCCCCAACCAGGGATAGAACCCCTGTCCCCTGCAGTGGAAGTGCAGAGTCCTAACCACTGGACCGCCAGGGAATTCCCATATCTGTTTTCATTTTAAATGAGTCAACTTACTCTGAGTCAGTTAGGACTTCAAGACATGCATTAGATGCTAATGACCAGGGTCAGCACATCAAGGCTCATAGACCAAATCTATCTCACCACCCATTTTGTACAGCCTACAAGCTAAGAATGGCTTTTATATATTGTTGTTTTCACATTTTTAAATGGTTGGAAAAAATCAAAAGAAGAATGTATTTCATGACGTGAAAATTATATGAAATTCAAATTTCAGTATCTATAAATACAGTGGTATTGGAACTTAGCCACACCTACTTATTTCTGTATTGTTTATAACTGCTTTTGTGATTCAATGGAAGTGTTGAGTAGTTGTGACAGAGAACATATGGACTGCAAAGCCTAAAATATGTACTACCTAGCTCTTGACAGAAAACATTTGCCAACTTCTGGATTGGAGCGTTCAAACTATTGCACCTATAAGAAGGCAATACGTGAATAAATGGATTTCTAAAGAAATAGAAAATAAATTTAACATCTGTGACAATACCCATCTGAAGGGACTAAACCATTCCAGATGGGCCTGCCTCTTTAATACACTTTCCTGTTTTTAGATTGTGATTCTTTTTTCAAATTAACCTATCATTGCTTTGGACTCATTTGAGCTCTTAAGACTTCTTTTGTCTGTCCCAAGATCTGTCTCTACATTGGCAAAGAGGGAAATTTGGAACCTACCGTCCATTTCCTTGGAGAACAACCAGGTGGGCTTTAGCCCAAGCTTGAAGGTGCTAGTCTGTAATTGATCAGGATTCTAGGGCACTGGGATGCCTCTGATATATATCCATGGCCCCAGGATGGTCCAGAACCATCTCAGCCCCACAGGTAGAGGGCCTTTAGCCTAAAACATGGCCCATTCAGATTCCCTAGATCTGGACCACTCACACACCTCTGGCATCATAACATAGTGATTCGAAGTGTGATATTGGAGTCAAACTCCTTGGGCTCAAATTCTAGCTCCACCACTTTCTAGCTCTGTAATCTTAGATCTGTGATTTAACTTTTCTGAACCTCAATTTCTTCACCTATAAAATGCGGACAATAACTATATCTACCCCACAGCAATGCTGTGAGGCTTACATGCAATAATGTATGTGAAGTGATTAATACAGTGCTTGGTGCATAGTAGAAGCTCAATAAATTCTGCCTGTGTCATCACCAGACTGGCTTTACCAATCAATTTCTTCCTGCATTCTTTGCCCACATACCCTTTCCAGAGTTGTGTGTCTTCCAGAGATCATTTGACCTTAATGGAAAAAGAGAGGTGAAAGCCACAGATACTTCAAGAGTTCAGAAGACAAAGGAGAGAAGCTTATTTAGAGGGAGCAGAAATATTTCAGAATCTGAGAGGGACACAGAGGTAAAGACCTCTGTGTCAGCACATCATCAACTGTAGGTAAGATGAATGATGAAATACAGTGACATCTGAGAGTAAGGAATTCCATTCCCCACCTTGACTATAATTTCCTCCACTATGAATGGAAAAGAAAGAGTAGAAGACCTGGCAGGAAGAGTAAAAATATTTTGGGGGTAATTTATTTTTCATTAAAATAATAGTTCAAAGGAGTGTATGTCAGAGATAACAAGAAGTCTGAGCCTGCCAGTGGGATTGGTGCAAGGTGAAAAATCAAAGCTAGTTACATCATCATCACCACCAGGGGTGATGAACTCTCCAAGCAAAACCTAAGAGAGGGATAAAAAATGCAGAGGATTTTAGACCTAGAAACACACTTATATCTAATCTAGTTTTCATCAATCCCCCCACCACCCACACACAGGTGACCTGAAGGCTAGAGAGGATAAATAATTTGATCAAGGTCACTCAATTAATAGCAGAACTGAAACTAGAGTTCAGTTAGAGAGTGCATTAGAAGGGGATTGTGCATATGTGGTGTGGTAAAGGCATTCTGGCTTGAACCCTGGGGAGCTAGCTTTGAGTGATGGCTCTGCAATCAATTCACTGTGTGATGTCTAGGTCTTATTTTCCCTTATAAAATCAAAGAGTTGGTTTGGTTCTGCACTACGCAAAGCTGTAGCCACTAAGCACATGTGGCTACTAAGCACATTAAATATGCCTAGTTTTAATTGAGATGTGCTGTAAGTATTAAATACACATTGGATTTCAAAGACTTAGTAAAAATAAAAGAATATAAATTATCTCATTAATATTTTCATATTGATTACAGGTTGAAAGGATAACTTTTTGATATATTGGGTTAAACAAGATATATTACTGGAAATTAATTTCACCTATTTCTTACCTTTTTCAATTGTCTAGGTATTAGACCATTTTTAAATTACATATGTGACGTTACATTATATTTCTAGTGGACAGCACTGGACAATAATCTCTAAGATCACTTATATCTCAAACATTCAATTTTATTATTTCTTGATGTGAGCAATATAAGAAGAATGGAGAGAAATGAATGCTCCATGGCACTAGTTAGAAGTGAAATGGAAGAGAAAAAGAGAAGACAAAAAATGAAAACAGACTGAAATTCCAAATACTTGTGGTTTATATTTTTGTCTCTTTACCAATCAATTTCTGGAGTTGGACTTTTTTCCTTTTCTAAAATGCTGAAATATATCATACACAGAAAAGTATATAAAACATATATGTAATCCTAGAGTTGGACCTTTCAGCTGATAACTGGCCTTGATGAGCTCAATATTGGCATGGAATCTTTCCCTTTCAAGCAACTTCACAAATATTAACAAACATAATGTCTCCTTACTCTAAGAGTAATTATTAGAAAGTGAAACATCACTTACCAGAAACAAAACTGAGAACCAATGGTTAACCACCCAGTTTCCCATTGTCAAGTGGTGGTTTGGAGCCTCTGTAGGCAGCAGGGAAGATTCAGCAACTTGGATTCTGGAGAGATTCTTCAGGGTTGGCACCTCTGTCCAGCTCAGGGACTGTGAATCTTTAATATGTGAAAGATGCACACCTACCCACAAAGCTTTCAGGAATGAATACATGCACTCTGCCTTCCTCCTCTGGTCAGAACTATGTTATCAGCTTTGGTAGACCAGCCCTACCTATAAGTACCACAGGTGTTTTCCCTGGTGGGGTTTTATCCCTTCAGGAAATAACAATCTTCTTGGGTGAGAATGTTCTCTCCCATCAACTTATCAACATGATTTAATGTGAGGCATTGTCTTCCTTGATAAGACATTCGCTAAGGCTTCTCATAAGGAAGATTTTAGGCTGAGGCTATAAACAGATGATCTCAGGAAAAGCAGGGCAGAACGCACGCATGTTAAGGAAGCTGCTTTAAGGTGGGCTTTCAGAAGAGCTGCTGCAGCTGCCTGCTGCAATTTGGACCTCAGCCTGGCTAGCTCAGAAACTTTGTTTACCAGTTCTCCTGGAAGATGATCTGGCTCTGGGGAGCGCTTGACTGGTTGGAAGGACAAGTGAAAAGAATGGCCACATAAAACAAAAGAAAATTTAGCAGGTACAAATGAACACCTCGGTCCAAAAAAAACAGAGGCAAAGTATTCCAAACGAGAGAGGTGATTGTATTCTAGTATGATGGATTAGCTAGAGTTGTGTGTTCAGTTCTGGGCACTGATATTTTTCCTTTTCTAAAATGGTGAAATATACACAGAAGAATATATAAAACATATATATGTAATTTAAAAAATAATTTTAAGGAATGAATAACTATGTACTCAGTACCCAGGTTTAAAAAATTGAATATTTACTTCCAGTATCTTAAAGTCCTCTCTGTGTCCCTCTGTGATCATGATTTCCCTTCTTCCCCAGTCTCTCCCCCATCAGATGTAACTACTATCCTGAAATTTGGAGTAATCATTGACCTGTTTTTCTCTACAGTTTTACTAACTAAATGCATTCCTAAACAACATATTGTTTAGTTTTTCCTGTTTTTGAACCTCTAAGTAAATGGAATCTAACTGTTTGTATGTATATATGCTCCTGTGATTTGCTTCTTTCACTCAACATTGTGTCTCTGAGATTCATACATGTTGGCACATGTAGTTCCCACAGTTTGCGGGATCTCATTTCCCAGAGCAGGGATTGAACCCGGGCCATGGCATTGAAAGCCTGGAATCCTAACCACTAGGCCACCAGGGAACTCCCAGTTGAGCATCTTTTAATTCAACTGTTGGCCATTTGAGTGAGTTTTCTTCTTTGAGAGGTGCCTAGTCTAGCTTCTGGCCTTCCTTCCTTCCTTTCTTTCTGGTGTGATTTCCCAAGTCTTTATTGTGTGGTTACAGAGGATGTGGAGATTGGTTTCAGAAGTTTTGACATGGTGGGAAAGACGTCGTATTCCCTGAGCTCTTCAATGTGTCTGTAGGTTTCACAGTGCTTGGCTCTGCATCCTTGTTTGGCCATCTTACACCAAAAGACTAAGTTTTGGAAATCAAAAGTTCAACCTGGCTTCAGCCCCTCTTGCAAAGGTGATAGTATGAACTTGTTTCTTTCATTTTTTCTTCTCGTTCTTTTTCTTGATGTTTCATCTTTTGTCCCGTCTCATTATGGTTCCTTCTCTATATCTTTAATTGTAGAAGATCTTTTCTGCTAGTCTTTTGTTCTTCTGATCAATAATTTCTCTGTAAATAATTGTAATTTTGGTGTGTCCATGGGAGGAGGCAACATATGTATATGTATAACTGATTCACTTTGTAATAAAGCAGAAACTAACACACCATTGTAAAGCAATTATACTCCAATAAAGACGTTAAAAAAATGAGCATGAGGGCTTCCCTGGTGGCGCAGTGGTTAAGAGTCCGCCTGCCGGTGCAGGGGACACGGGTTCGTGCCCCAGTCCGGGAAGATCCCCCATACTGCGGAGCGGCTGGGCCCATGAGCCACGGCCACTGAGCCTGCGCGTCCGGAGCCTGTGCTCCGCAACGGGAGAGGCCACGGCATTGGGAGGCCCATGTACCGCAAAAAAAAAAAAAAAAAATGAGCATGAGAATAGGCTGCCCTGTAAAGTATTTTGTGCTGTGGGTTGAAAGCTTAAATAAGTAGTTTTACCTAACTAGTTTCAATTCTACCTAAATGAGGAAATTATAGAAAAATTATTGGGTGAAATATTGGTCAAATAGTATCAGGATCCTTTTACCTTCTGTAAACACCAAATAATGTACTGTCATCAACAGGGAAACCTTCACTCAGATCTCTGTTGCTTGTCTGGCTATGGAATTGCAACTCTTTGTACATAAATATGAAATGGATGGAAATATGACAGATTCATGGTTCCACTTCTAAAATAAGAAAATGTTGCCTTTAATGAGACCAAGGCAGATGAGAGGTAGAGGAGAAAGTATAAGTAAGTCAGGCAGGCAGTCTCCTATGTTGTATAATTTTTTGAGAAATTCAAAATGACATTCCTCTTCCCCACCCCACTAAAATACAGCCTTTTCATTAGTCTGTCATAGGGTAGGAAATTCTTACCATTGGAATTAAAAAGCTATGCTCCCAGAGGCTATAATTAAATTCCATTGTTATCTTGTACTGATGGAGGGGTGGGGGTGGGGGATGAAGCCTCTGCTCTAAGGAGAGAGAGGGAAGTAAGGAATCAACCCACTATCACCTGTAACTCATATTTTCACAGAAGGCAGGATCCAGAGAGAAGGGGACCTATAATAGATTCCTGGGGCATCTGGCAATAAGGAGTAGTTAGAATGGGGTACTGTAGCAGAGGACTTTGGAAAACAGGGGTGCATTGGGTGTTTGGAGGTGGACTGAAGCCAAAGTGAATGCCGGAAGACCCACTTGATCCACCTATAATGCCCTCTCCATACCTACTGAATCAGAATTTTCATTTCAACAGGATCACCAGGTGATTCATGTGCACATTAAATTTGAGAAGTGTTGCTCTTACAGAGTCTGCAACTCACAAGGGCTCAAACACTTAAGCAGGTTGGGAGAAAGATTAAATGGAAAAAAAGTTGGGAATTGGTCTCACAAAATGGTTTAATTAGATTCCTTTATTTAACAAAGATTTGTCCTTTAAGAAATGGTTTAGAAACTAAACTTCCTTCCTTCCCCCCTTGCTTGAATCTTCCCGGATCGCAAACCACACACAATCCCCCTTTTTTTTATTAAGGAAAAGCCTCAGTTTAGGTGAAATAAACATCAAGATTTTGGGCTGGAGCCCTTCTTTTGATTGTTAAGGAAATATGAAAACAAACAATAATCATAAAACCCCTAGAGACTTTGTTTAGCTACCACTTTATCTTAGCACCTGTCAGAGGTCATACAGCTGAGAGCTGGGAGGTAGGTGGCAGGTCAGATCTCAAAGTGGACTGCTCTTAAAAAAAATAAGAACAAAATATAGTCATTGCTCCAACTTAAGGCTCTTACATTTAGAAATCTCAATTGGAACTCAGCTTAGGTCCTTGGCCTTTTCTGAGCAAGCTGATTCAATGAAAAGGGATCCCCTATTTTTCCTAATAGGTAGTCCAGCTAGGCCCGTTAATGTGCGCCTACCAGAAGGGAAAAAAACTAGCCAGGCTGGAGACAGAGCAGGTGGCAGACAATCTTTGAGGAAAGATTGAAAATGTGCCTCTGCCTTAGAACTGACCATTCTTCACTCTGATTTTTTGCTACCCTCAGGTGGCTTCCTGGTAGTATAAAGAGAGGAAAAACAGGTAACTTTGGGGGAGACGAGGAATATTATTTTACTGTTTTATAATTGGATTATAAATTAGTTCATTTCCAAGGGGGAAAATGAATATCTTGAGGAGTTTGGGGTAAGTTCCATTTTCTCAGGGAAAACTTGATTCTACTGGGCTTTCCAGAGACTAAATCAGAGAATCAACAAAGTAAGCATTTGCTCATTCAATGTTCACTCAACAAACATTTATTAAATACTTACTCTCTAACAGGCACTGTGTTAGGAGCTGATGATACAGCAGTAAATAAGATATACAAGCTCCCTGTCCTTATGGAACTTATATTTTGGTGGGAGAGACAGATTAAAAACAAATAAAAAGAAATATACTTCAGGTAATGAGGAGTGCTATGAAGAAAATTGAAACAGGGAAGGGAATAGACCATGATGTGTGTGGTGGAGGGGCTATTTTAGATAGGATGATCAGGGAAGACTTCTTTGAGTAGTTGACATATGACACTTGTATTCTGAGAAGGGAACAGTCATGCTTCTTTGGCGTTCTAGAGGGAGAACTGATACATATAAAGGACCTGAGGTGGAAATGAGCTTGGTGTGCTAGAGGAACAGCAAGAAGGCCAGTGTTATGGGTTGAATTGTGTCTCCTCTAAAATTCATATGCAGGGGAATTCCCTGGCGGTCCAGTGGTTAGGACTCAGCACTTTCACTGCCGAGGGCCCAGGTTCAATCCCTGGTCAGGGAACTAAGATCCCACAAGCCCTGTGGCGTGGCCAAAAAAAAAATTGTATGCAGAACCCCCAGTACCCTAGAAAGCAACCTTATTTGGATGTAATTCATTAAGATGAAGTCATACTGGAGTAGGGTGGGCTTTTAATATGACTAGTGTCATTATAAAGGGAGGAAATTTGAACACATACATGCACACAGGGAGAACACCATATGAAGATGAAAGCAGAGATCAGGGTGATGGTTCTATAAGCCACGGAATACCCAAGATTGCCAGCAAACCATCAGAAGCTAGCGGACAGGCATGGAACAGATTCTTCACAGCTCTGAGAAGGAAAGTCCCTGTCAACATCTTGAACTGGGACTTCTAGCCTCCAGAAGTGTGAGACAACAAACTTCTTTCTGTTGAAGCCACTCAGTGTGTGGTACTTTGTTATGGCAGCCCTAACAAATGAATACAGCCAGTGTTTCTAGAGACAAGTGAGAGAATGGGGTAAGAAATGAGTTCAGAGAGGTAGGTAAGAGTCAGATTATCTAGGGTCTTGCAGGCCTTTGCAAATGTGATGCAAATAGACCTAAACCCATTGTTTTTAGTAGACTTAGGGAGCCTCTAAAGATTAGAGGTAAGTGAGGGCTATGCCTCTCCCACAACCTCCTTACTAGGTAGAACATTACAGTTAAGGTAACTGTCAGACTAAATTCTGACACATGCAGTTATTAGCAATCAGGGGTCAAAACAGTCACATAGCCTCTTCTTGTAAATTGGGTGAAGTATCAATACATACTCTCTGTCTGACCTTTAGGAACTCCAGCAAGCTGCTTGCATGAAAGATTTACCTGAAACAGATGGCCTAATAATATGGTAACGGGATCAACCTATCTTCTGGGTGGAGCAGGAAAATCTTCCATTAAGTGATATATATTAGTTATCTATTGCTGTGCTACAAATTAACCCTACAATTAGTGCCTTAACAACAAACATTGATTATATCACATAGTTTCTGTGTGTCAGGAATCCAGGATCAGCTTTGTTGGCAGCTTCTGGCTGGGAGTCTATCGTGAGGTTACAGTCAAGATGTTGGCTAGGGTTGCAGTCACCTAAAGGCTTGAATGGGCCCGGGGATCTTCTTCCAAGGTGGTTCACTCATATGCCTAGCAAGCTAGTTTTAGTTGTTGGCAGATCTCAGTTCCTCAACACATGGCCCTCCATTTCTCATAACGTGCAAGCTCAGAGCAATGATCCAAGACAGAGCAAGACAGAAGCTGTAATGTCTTTTCTGACCCAGCCTTGGGAGTCACATTTGGTCATTTCCATAATATTCTACCAGTTACATTACAGTGGTTACATTCTTCCCTATTCAGTGTGGAAAGGGAGTAACTACACAAGGAAAGAATCACTGGGGGCCATCTGGCAGGCTGGCTATCATGTAGTGGGATACAGGACCACACAGAGTCTGAGGCCTAGAATGCCACTCCAAAGAGTACTGAGCTGTTGGGTTTGCTTGTCAGATTTTTATATTCTGATCATGCAAGAATGGAAGCACCTGGACAATATTTCTAGCCACTTCACATATTTTGAAAGCAATTCATTTCACCAATGAAATCTATTTCTTACATCTTTTATGCTGATAAGT
This sequence comes from Aethalodelphis obliquidens, assembly GCF_003676395.1. NCBI lineage: Eukaryota > Metazoa > Chordata > Mammalia > Artiodactyla > Delphinidae > Aethalodelphis > Aethalodelphis obliquidens. The sequence goes on from NW_020837998.1 coordinate 13,744,478, forward strand.
GGAGTCTGTGGTGCAAGGTTTCCTAACCTTGGGTCCTGGGGATAGAATCCAGGGGGTTCTGGGACCTTGATGGGAAAAAATTATGCCTTTATTTTTTTTTTGTTACTGAATGTAGTCAACAAACCACAGTCTTATTAGTGACTTTGTCACCAGCACATATCAAAGATATTTTCATATCACATTATAGCTATTGCCAATATCTTAAAAGATCATTAAATTCATTACTATTTCAAAATTATGGTGATTATTAGACCTGCTGCTAGATCTTGTTATTTGCTGGGCTAGTAAAGAAATATATATATTAATATGTCAAAATTGTACCTTTAATATTTTTTTCTATTTCTTTTTTTATTATTATTAATTTTCATTGGAGTATGGTTGCTTTACAATGTTGTGTTAGCCTCCACTGCACAACAAAATGAATCAGCCATACACGTATGGATATCCCCTCCCTTTTGGATTTCCCTCCCATTTAGGTTACCATAGTGCAGGGCATTAGGTAGAGCTCCCTGTGCTATACAGTACGTTCCCATCAGTTGTCTATTTTATACATAGTATCAGTAATGTACATATGTCAATCCCAGTCTCCCAATTCCTCCCACCCCACCCCACCCTGTATCTTTAATATTTTGATAATTGCATTTCAACACAATTGGTTTTAATTGTAATCTTATGTGTTTTATCTTGTTGTGCATTAAAAAAATGACTCTGAATCGGGTTCACCAGTTGGCCAAAGGGGCCCATGGCACAAAGAAAGTGTAAGAACTCCTGCTTTAGCACAGGTTCAGATAGGAAAATGTGAACATGGGGGTGGGGCGTGTAACTACCTTAGGGGTAAGGACACCTGAGTAGGATCTTTCAAATGCTAACCAACCACTCCTGAGTCTATATTCCTGATTAGGATAATTCAAATGTTAACTAACCACCCCCAGAGTGTGGATTAAAACTAATTTACAATGAGTTGAATAAATTGTTTATCAATATGAATAATCATTGCCTGTTCTTTCTCCACTTCAAAATATATACAAAACCCACCCCTCCCTTCTTCCTACCTCCACTGCCCCCACCCTAGACCAATATTTCAAAAGATTATTTTTTAGACAATACACCGTTTCATTAAATCATTGATTCTATGAATCCAAGATGTCCATAGGTTGTAAAACCCATCATTCTCTTACGCACCAAGAAAGAAAAATTGCTCTTAATTAAACTATGCTGTACCATTAATGGTAAAATTCATCCCAATTTCAGAGGTGATGAAAAGTGGGAAAATATGCATCTTAGAAAAAACAAGGTATATTACACAGCTGATACTGAAGTGTTTTGAAGTAAATTATAGGCAATATAAAACATTGCACACATACAATATAACATGGCGAGGAGTTTGGATTTTATTTTAAATGTGATAGAAAGCTGTTTTGAGCAGGGAAGAGATGTGATCTGGTTTTCATTTTTTATACGTATACTCTGGTAGTTGTGCAAAGAACAGATCAGGGGAGAGGTGGATGTGACCAGAGAGGCTTGGTCTAGGGTTGGAGCAGTGGAGGTAGGAAGAAAGGGTGGATTTAGTAAATACTTTGAAGAGGAAGAAGACCAGTAATGTTCGTTCATATTGATAAACAATGTATACAACTCATTAAGCAAAAAGAAAACATTGCTACAAATCTAAATAATTCTTAACTCTTGTTTTGACATTCATTAAGTCAGTACTACTGAATCTCTTTGACTTTCAGAAGCTCTGCCAATCTTTCATTAGCTGCAGCTAAGTCCCACCTCCAGGTGCCAGTATTTCACTTCATTGTAAAGGAGAAAGCAGCATGAATGACTAGTACAAGGGTGGGAGGGAATGACTGACAACAGCCCCTTGTGTGAGCCTTCTCCAGGGACATTGATATTTTCATATGGGTGCTTTAAAATACAAAGTAACTATGTGTATTAGTTTGTTCATGCTACCTTAACAAAATAGCACAGAGCGCGTGGCTTAAACAACAGAAATTAATTTTGTCACAGTCCTGGAGGCTGGAAGTCCAAGATCAAGGTCACCATCAAGTTGGTTTCTAGTGAGAGCTCTCTTCCTGGCTTGTAGATAGCTATCTTCTTGCTGTGTCCTCACATGGCATTTCCTCTGTGTACATGGAGAGAGGGAAAGAAGAAGAGACAAAGAGGAGAATGGGAGGGAGACAGGGAGACTGGAACACCAGCCTTATCATATTAAGGCCCCTTCCTTATGACCTCAACCTTTATCACCTACTTATATGCCTTATCTCCAATACAGCCTCATTAGGGGTTAGCGCTTCAACATATGAATTTTGGGGACACACAATATAGTCCACAAGATTACCATTCTTCAAAATATATTAGGGACATAATTTGAAGTACGGAAAAAACTTATGAATAAAGATGTTCATTGCAGCATTATCTGTAGTGGTCAACAAAAAGGAAATAAGCTAAATGCTCAATAACAGAATAGTCAAATCAATTATAGCATATCTACACAGTGGAACACTACACAACTATTTAAATGAATGTAACAGGAAAATGTGTATGATTTGAAGTTAATGGAGAGAAAAACCAAGATATCAGAATAATCACAACACTGTATAATCTGGCATGTAAAAAGCCTGAAAGGAAATATAGCAAAATATTAAATGTGGCAATTGATAAGTAATGAGTTTCTTTGTGATTTTTTTGATTTTCTGAATTTTCTACGTTTTTATAATGTGCATCATCGCTTTTATATTTTAATTTTTAAATTTTTTATCAAAGTTATGCATTATCATAGTTTACAGAGTTTAAAAGTTCTACAAGTTTTGTTATGAAAAACAGTGCCCTTTTCCCTTCCCCATAATTTCCCACTCTCCAGAGGCAAGAGTTTTCAACTCTTTTAGCTGATTCTTTTGGTATTTACCTTGGTTCTCTAAGTAACATTATTTTATTGCTACTTCTTGAATTTTAAGTTTTTGACATTGTCTATTGGCATTACCTACACTCACCCTGCCCTCCCAGTTCACCCAAAGACCCTTTTTATCCCTACATTTTTCCAATATAGGCATATCATAATTTTGGTTAGACCACTATTCAATGTTTACAGTATGGTGACCAAGGAAACTTTATTCACAGCCACGAAGTCACAAATACTTTTCCTTACTTGCACAAGTTTTTGTGTTTCCTGGAGCTCATAATTATTTTGTTTTTTCTTTAAATAATTTTCTATGTACTTAGCAAGAATTCAACTTTAAACTCTTGATCAGTTACCTCCAGCTCCTCTCCATGTGTTTTGGTGTATCAGGTATCTTGAAGATATCTCTCCTGAAGTCTTCTGACCTGTATGAGCTAGTTGACCTCTATTCCTTCTTTGTGTGCAGCTGTCATCCTGGAACCTACCTTCACCCTCTTCTGGAGTTTCCCTTTTGCCTCTTTCTTATGCTGGATCATCCCCCCACTAACCCAAGTCCTTCTGCTTTCTTGGTTTAAAGCGGTTTCAAACAGGGAACTATACTGAATATCCTGTAATAAACCATAATGGAAAAGAATATAAAAAATGTATACATGTGTATAACTGAGTCACTTTACTGTACAGCAGAGATTGGCACAACATTGTAAATCAACTCTACTTCAATAATTTTTTTTTTAAAGTAAGAGGTTTAAAGAAATTTCTTTCTTGGTTTCAAGAGGTGTATGAGGGGTAAATTTTTGAGACCTTGCTTATCAGAAATTGTATTTGTTCTATCCTCACACTTGATTGACAGCTTGACTGGGTACAGAACTCTAGGTTAAAAATAATTATTCTTCAGAATTTTGAAGGCATTTTTGCTCATCTCCTAGTTTCCAATGTTGATATTGAAAAATCCAAAGCCATTGTGATTCCTGATCCATTATATGTGACCTGTTTTTATCTCTGGGAGCTTGTAAAGTCTTCTTTTTAACCCAACGTTGAGAAATTTTATGAAGCTGTGTTTTGGTGTGGGTCCATTTTCATCAGTCAAGGATATTTCAACCTGGAAACTCATGACCTTCAGTTTGGGGGAAATTTCTGGACTATATTAAACATTTTATTCCCCTCATTTTCTCTTCTCTCTAAATAGAATGCCTCCTCTTCTGATATTGGACCTGCTGGACAGGTCCTCTAATTTTCAAATATTCTTTCTCCTATTTCAATCTTTGTCTTTTTGCTCTCCTTTCTGAGAGATTCCTTCAACTTTATCTTCAACTTTCCTATTGAATTTTTCCTACTGTCATATTTTTATTTCCAAAGAGCTCTTTGTTATTCTGATTTTTCCTTTTAAAAAAGTGCAACCCATTCTTACTAATGGTTTCTCTTAACTCTAGGGATACTAACAATAGTTCTTTTTTTAAAAAAAAATCTTTTATTCTCCCTATGTAGCAGACACCTGGTGTACATTGCTTCACATTCTTTCAGCCCACAGTTTAGCCCAGCCATTGCTGTGGCAACCAGTCTTTTGTAGGAGTAATCTGACAGTGCCTCACTTTAGCTGCACCAAGAATTGCTTCAACGCCCTAGAGCTCTTCTGACCTACAAAGTTATGCTTGGGGAAATCAGCTCTGCACTGCAGTCTACATAACCCAGAAGTGCATGGTAGTTGACATCCTTGACCAATGAAGGATGGGAGCCAGTGGATTAATGCTCTCCCTTTTCATAACTCAGGAGGAAAATTCTGAGATAGGTTCAACATAGCTCCTCAGAAGGTACTAGCAAGATAGAACACCAGTTGCCAACAGCAGTGACTACTTGATAATGCATCCTTTCCTTCCTTCCCTTTTTTACTATCCCAGGTCTCTCATTCTTGTTTCCTGGGATTACTTCCCAAAATAAATCACCTGCAGGCAAGCCTTTACCTCAAGCTCTGCTTTGGGGTAGAGGAAAGAGACTGTAAAACTTTACATTATCCACTTTTGCTATGTTTACGTGGGCTACTATCTTTCATATTAGAGATTTTGTTCAGATGTGTACTGACCTTTGGCCATCTGATTATAATTAACAATGGGAAGCTAAAAAGCTAATTGGAAGTTCAAAGCCTGTAGTTGGTGTTTGTCAATTGTGACACTGTAGGATAAGGTAGTTAGGCCATTTCATTGGGGAACACTTGGCATCAATATATTTAGGTCTTTATTCTTGGGCTCTTCTGATTCTCCAGAGAAGAGTCTTCCAGTCTCCTATCTGGAGGATACATAACTGGCCACCAGCTTTCTGGAAACTGAGTGGGGAAGAGGGCTAAAGTATCAGCGTTCAGTATGTAAACATTCACTTAGTCTCTCTGTTTCTGGTTGGATACCTTTGTCCTCAATTGTATCTAGTATCCTTCCTGTCCAGACATTCTCTGTTTTACATTTTCCAGAAAACAAATCTTCAATCCTTTGTCAGGAAAAAGGACAGTTGCTATATGCATGGAATGAAGGAAGGATTCCAGGGATTTGCTTTTTCCTGATCCCTTTTGGGGGGCAGTACAAATTGGTCTTTTTTCTTGCTATTGTTATAAGGTTCAGCTTTGTCAGATCTGCTGAGTAAATTATCCATTTCACCATTGTTTTCCAGCTTTCAAAATACTATCTATAGGGCTTCCCTGGTGGCGCAGTGGTTGAGAGTCCGCCTGCCGATGCAGTCCGGGAAGATCCCACATGCCGCGGAGCGGCTGGGCCCGTGAGCCATGGCCGCTGAGCCTGTGCTCCGCAACACGAGAGGCCACAACAGTGAGACGCCCGCGTACCGCGAAAAAAAATACTATCTATGCTATCTTCTTTCCTATTCCCTTCAGTCTTGTGGGTTATGCCTTTTTAAAAAAATCCCTTCATTGTCATTTTTTATATATTAAACACACATATTCTGGATACTAATCCTTTTGTTATTATTTTGCAAGTCTTGGAGGTTTTCTTTCACTGTCATTTAAATGGGGCTTGGTGAAGGAGCAAAACCAAATTCATATGTTCAATCTGCCATGTTTAAGTGGAACCATGTTTTGCTTTTATAATTTAAAATATATATTTTCACATACAAGTGAAAATTTCCAGAAGAGTAAAAGTCTAGTGGAAAACATCTTTTGGGCCCCGGAGTCTTCCCAGAACCCTTCGGATCACAACGTTTAGACTACCACTGAAACATCAAGTCAGCTCTGGGGAAAAGCTTTAATGAGCTGCAGTACCCAGCATGTACCATGGATAGAAATAAGTGATAGGATACTGTGAAAATTTGCCATTATATCAGAAAGTGCTTTCGGTTCCTCTCTCAGCTTGCTAATTCAGGGTCCCTGAAGCGGCTGAATAGACGATGTTTGCATGACATGATTTCAGGAAAAGGTCTCACCCTCAAGTTTGTATCCTCCCTTCATTCTGCCATTGCCACCCTCCCTGGTGCCTGAACTTCTTTTAGCCAAAGACAGAGCCTTTCTTTTCACAGTCAGAGGACAAACTCTCCAGGAGAGAAATGTGATAACATATGGTCACAAGAGGCTATTGATAGGTGCAGAGACCACCAGCGTTCTGAGTATTTGAGGTCAGAGAGAGGGCACCTTGAAGAAGGGCTGGGAACACAAGAATAAGGGAAGGTCTAGAAAAGAAAACCTTGGAACATTGGTAATGAACACTTTCTACCTCACAGTATTGCCAAAGCTGGTGGGGGGTGGAGCCTCAGCTTGTTATAGTTTAGAAAACACTTTCTTCACACTTCTGAAAAGTCAATATTTCAGTTCTTAAGCCTGCTGACCTGCCATAAGATGGCAAGAGCTCCAAGGAGACACTTGGAGAAGCAGTGAATGGGAGTGAAGACAGTGCCTCAGATGAAAGAAATATCAACAACAATAACAATAACATGTTTGTCTTTTGGATGCCTCCAATGGGTTTATTTCAAATTTGACAATAGTGAACAGAAAACAAGTACTTCGGGGAAGTATAAAGATGCACATCTAATGTCTCATTCTGCCTTGTGCATACTGGTCTATGCCCTTCAGTCACAGGGTCATAGGCAAGATCATATGATTGGTATAGATGGCGGACAATGAGGACTATTTGCAATCAGGCTGTCAGGGCTGTTTAACATGTTTCGGAACCTACTTCAGCCTCAGGCAGCTTGTGACCTGGCGCATAACAAGCCAAGGCTTGCAACGTTACTTTGTTCCTCATTACTGTCAGGCAACCCATTTGTTTTTAGCACAGGGTATGTAATAGAGAAAATAATAGGATGCAAGCTCTCTTATGTATCTGTGGGATGAGTGGTGAGGGAGGTGAAGCCTCTCCTGTGCCATGAAGGCCAGAGTTACCAATTTGATCCACACTGGCCCTGTGGAGAGATATAAAGAGGCCTGAACTCTCACACACTGGTGATGGGAATGGAAAATGGTATAGCCCCTATGGAGAGGAATTTGTCTCAATCTAGTAAAATTAGATGTGCATACATAAAGCAATCTCACTTTCCAGAAACTATTCCAAAGGCATATTGGAAAAAAATTCAAAAATAGCATATGTCCAATGTATTCATTGTGACACTGTCTGTAATATCAAAAGGCTGAAAGAAACCCAGTATATCCACGAAATGGAATAATACACAGTTACAAAAAGGGATGAAGATAATCTTCATGTATTGACATAGAAGGATCTCCAGAACATACTAAGTGGTAAAAAGCAAGGTAGAGAATAGTTTCTATAGTATGCCATCTTTTGTGTACAAAAAGGGTAGAAATACCTATACGTACTTGCTTATATTTTTCAACAAGAAACAACAAGAAACCAAACTGGGAGAAGGAGGGAAGAGTGCAGTGACAGGAATAGAAGCTAAACTTCTCTGAATGTACCTTGTTATCTAGTTTTGACGTTGGAAGCATAATTAAAAAATAAAATTAAATCAAAAGGAAAATAAAAATCAACCCTTAAAAACTGAAAACAAACTGAAACAAATGAACCTCACTGTCTATCAAGTTGGTGGCATAATCACACAAAGAAGAGAATAACGTCAAGTGACTTTAAAAGACAGTATTTTGGCTGTACATCCCTAGCTATATATGGTGTAAGAACAAAATGAACCACAAAGATGGGAATTCTCCAGCTCCCACTGCAGGAAGCACGGGTTTGATCCCTGGTGGGGAGCTAAGATCCCACAAGCCACATGGTGTAGCAAAAAAAAAGAAAAAGAAATCTTGAACTGCTTTCAGTAGTCTTATTGTTAATCATAATATTGGCATTGTTAATTTATTAATGGCTTATTTAGAATAAAGTAAATAAGTATGATGTTAATGTAGTTATAAACCAAGATTATCAGGGTAAGAGAAAAAAGATATAAGTACAAAATAAAGAAATTAGGTAAAACCCTGTACTATTAAATTCGAATTGGAAATATCATTAAGGACTCATATTTTTTGTTTTTTTAAACATCTTTATTGGGGTATAATTGCTTTACAGTGGGGTGTTAGTTTCTGCTGTATAACAAAGTGAATCAGCTATATATATACTTATGTCCCCATATCTCCTCCCTCTTGCGTCTCCCTCCCACCCTCCTTATCCCACCCCTCTAGGTGGTCACAAAGCACTGAGCTGATCTCCCTGTGGTATGTGCCTGCTTCCCACTAGCTATCTGTTTTACATTTGGTAGTGTATATATGTCCATGCCACTTTGTCACTTCATCCCAGCTTACCCTTCCCCCTCCCCATGTCCTCAAGTCCATTCTCTACGTCTGCGTCTTTATTCCTGTCCTGCCCATAGGTTCTTCAAAACCATTTTTTTCAGATTCCATATAATATGTATTAGCATACAGTATTTGTTTTTCTCTTTCTGACTTACTTTTCTCTGTATGTTTTTCCTAACTCTATCCAGTGAAAAGCCTAGAAGCAATGACAACTCAATAGCAACAAATATCCAGGTCTGAGTCAGTAAATGTACAAGATGAGCCTGAGATATCTTGTAGCAAAAAGCGAGGAAGCTATCAAAAATTACTGGGGGTCTGTCAAAAGAAAACAAGCCAGTTTGAAGGGGATTCCACTGGCCAATGATGAGACAATTTGTGCATTAAAGGTAATGAATGGACATCTGTTTTTAGCTCAGGCATATTAAGAGCTTGGAAGTGGAATTGCCATCCTTAAAAATTTATTTTTTTAAAACATGGAGGTCACCGAAAATGGTGGAGTAGGTAATTCCAGGGTTCCGTCCCTCCACAAAAGCAACTAATAAGCTATCAAACTTTCAGAATCAACTTTCTGGGATCTCTGGAATCTAGTAAAAAACTCATACCAACCAAGGGAAAGCTTAATGGAGAAGATGCTGCATTACAGTGAAAGGATTGTGGCATTTTAAATTGTGTGCTTGTCATCCCTCACTCCAGATTGGCAGCAGCTGTGAAGATAACAACTTATCCTCCTGGTGCAGGTTGTTGTGCCAGAGGAAACAACGATACAGACCTTATCCTCAAGGAACTGTGAATGTGTATTTTGACCTGTCAAATGTGCTGCTTCCTTATTGTTTGTCTGGATGATCTATCCATTGTTGAGAGTTGGGTATTAAAGTCCCCAACTATCATATTACTTTTTATTTCTCCTTTTAGCTCTGTTAGTTTTTGCTTTATATATTTAGGTACTGTGATGTTGGGCATGTAAATATTTACACTTGTTATATCTTTTTGCTGGACTGACCCAGAATATTATTCACTAGATAGATAGATAAAAAGAAACGAACTCTCAAGCCATGGAAAAACACGTGGGAAAATTAAGAGCATGTTACTAAGTGAAGGAATACAATTTGAAAAGGCTACATACTGTATGATTCCAACTATATGGCATTCTGAGCAAGGCAAAACTATGAAAACATTAAAAATATTAGTGGTTGCCAGGGGTTAAGGGGGAGAGAGGGATGAATAGGCAGAGCACAGAAGATTTTTAAGGCAGTGAAATTATTCTTTATGATACTACAATGGTGGACACATGTCATTATACTTTTGTCAAAACCCACAGAAGGTTCAATACCAAGGGTGAACCCTAATGTAAACTGTGGACTTTGGGTGATAAAGATGTGTCAAGGTAGATTCATAGATTGTAACAAATGTACCATTCTGGGGCAAGGTGTTGATAATGGTGCAAGATGTTGTACATGTGTCAGGACAGGGGTATATGGGAACTCTGTACCTTTCACTCAATTTTGCTGTGAACCTAAAGCTGCTCTAAAAATAAAGTTTAGCAGTAAAGGAAAAAACTCAACATTTTATCTATAGCAAAGGACGTATTAGGCAAAATTAAAAGGACAAATAAACGAAAGGGAAGAAACTGCCTATGTTCTTTTCTTTTCAATTTTTGTGTATATATTGCAGGTTTTTGATTTGTGGTTACCACAGGTTTCATATACGTTGACCTATATCTGCTTGTTTTAAACTGGTAGTCATTTAAGTTCAAACACATTCTAAAATATCTACATTTTTACTCCCATCCCACACATTCTGTGTTTTTTCATCTCATATTTTATATCTTCATGCTCATCTGTTAACTGTTTATTCTAGTTATAGTTGCTTTTACAATTTTTTTCTTTTAATCTTCATACTGGATTATTTAAGTGGTTGATCTTTAGCCTTTACTTTTATTTGTTTTTTCTAGTGGCATTTTCCCTTTCCTATAGATTTTTACTTCTTTTCCACTTAGAGAAAATCCTTCAACTTTTCGTTTAGAGTGGGTTTAGTATTGATGAACTATCTTTTAGTTTTTGCTGGTCTAAGAAGTCCTTTATCTCTCCTTCTATTCTAAAGGATAATCTTGCTGGGTAGAGTATCCTAGGTTGCAGGTTTTTCCCTTTCAGTGCTTTAAATATATCATGCCACTCCCTTCTGGCCTGCAAAGATTCTGTAGAGAAATCAGCTGCTTAGCCTTATCAGGGTTCCCTTTTACATGACTCTTTGTTTTTCTCTTGCTGCCTTTAAAATTCTCTCTTTATCTTTAACTTTTGCCATTTTAATTATGATATGTGTTGTGTGGGTCTGTTTGGGTTCATCTTGCTTGGGACCATCTTGCTTCCTGTACCTCAATATCTGTTTCCTTCCTCAGGTTTGGGAAGTTTCCAGCCATAATTTCGTCAAATAGATTTTCAATCACTTTCTCTCTCTCTTCTCCTTCTGGAACCCCTATAATGTGAATGTTGATATGCTTAATGTTATCCTAGAGCCCTCTTAAATTGCTTTCATTTTTTTAATTTGTTTTTATTTTTGTTGTTCTGATTGGGTGATTTCCATTATTCTATCTTCCAGATGACTTATGCATTCTTCTGTATCAGTCTGCTATTCATTTCTTCTAGTATGGTTTTTATTTCAGATATTAAATTCTTCATTTCTGATTGGGTTTCTTTTATATTTACTAGTTCCTTGTTGAAGTGGTAATTGTTTACATCAATTATTTTCCCTAATTCAGTTAACATTTTTATTACAAATATTTTGAATTCTTTATCTGGTAAATTATTTCTGTTTCATTGTTTATTTTTTCCAGAGTTTTCTTTCAGTTGAGACAAGCTCCTTTGCTTTTTCATTTTGCTTAACTTTCTCTGTCTCTATGAATTTAGGTGAAACACTTACCAATTGTGGTCTTGAAGGGGTGTTCTTATGTGGGAGCATCCCTATACAGACTGCTTGTGCCCAGTGTCTTTGGTGGGAGGGCTGGATTTGCTATGGACCAAAGTCCTGTCTTTCCTTAGGCTGTGCTGGTGGCTATCACCTTGTTATGGAGTGGAGTTGGAGATGGAAGGGCTAGAGCTGGCATTGGGTATGAGGTGGAACTTCCCTTCTGCTCAATGACTGTCACTGCCCTATCAAGGACGGGGTTTGATCCCAAGTTGCTTGAGCAGAAGCCCTGAGGGTCAATCCTGAGCTAGAAATACATAAGCTGCCAAGACTGAATGAATAAGAGACAATTTGAACAGACCCATCATTAGTAGTGAAATTGAATTTGTAATTTAAAAAAATACTCCCAGCAAACAAAACTCCAGGACCAATGACTTCACAGGGGAATTCTACAAAACACATAAAGAAGAACTAATACCTATCATTCTCAAATTATTTCAAAAAACTCAAGAGGAGGGAATACTCCCAAATTAATTCTACAAGCTCACAATTGCCATAATACCAAAACCAGACAAAGACACTACCAAAAAAGAAAATTACAGGCCAATATCTTTGATGACTATATATATATATATATATATATATATATATATTTTTTTTTTTTTTTTGCAGCATGCGGGCCTCTCACCACCGTGGCCTCTCCCATTGTGGAGCACAGGCTCCGGATGCGCAGGCCTAGAGGCCATGGCTCACAGGCCCAGCCGCTCTGCGGCATGTGGGATCCTCCCGGACCGGGGCAAGAACCCACGTCCCCTGCATCGGCAGGTGGACCCTCAACCATTGCGCCACCAGGGAAGCCCTCTTTGATGAATATAGATATAAAAATGCTCAACAGAATATTAGCAAACTGAATCCAACAATACATTAAAAAGGATCATACACCATGATTAAGTGGGACTTATTCTAGCGATACAAGAATGGTTCAATATTCACAAATCAATCAATGTGACACACCACATTAGCAAAAGGAAACATAAGAATCATGTGATCATGTCCATAGACACAGAAAAAGCATTTGACAAAACTCAACATCTGATCATGAAAAAAACTCTCATCAAAGTAGGTATAGAAGGAACATATCTCAACATAATAAAGACCATTTATGACAAACCCACAGCTAATATCAAACCCACAGCTAATACACACCAATATCAATGGTGAAAAGCTGAAATCCTTTCATCTAAATTCAGGGACAACACAAGGATGCCCACTCTTGCCAGGTTTACTCAACATAGTTTTGGAAGTCCTAGCCACAACAATCAGAGAAGAAAAAGAAATAAAAGGAATCCAAATTGGAAGGGAAGAGGTAAAACTATCACTGTTTTCAGATGACATGATACTATACATAGGAAATCCTAAAGATGCCACCAGAAAGTTACTAGAGCTTATCAATGAATTCAGTAAAGTTGCAGGATACAAAATTAATACACAGAAATCTGTTGCATTTCTATACACTAACAACCAAGTATCAAAAATCAAAATTAAGAAAACAATCCCATTTACCATAACATCAATAAGAATAAAATACCTAGGAATAAACCTACCTAAGGAGGCAAAGACCTGTACTTGGAAAACTGTAGGACACTGATGAAAGAAATTGAAGACAACACAAACAGATGGAAAGATATACTGTGTTCTTGGATTGGAAGAATCAGTGTTGTTAAAATGACCACACTACCCAGGCAATCTACAGATTCAATACAATCCTAATCAAAATACCAATGCCATTTTTCACAGAACTAGAACAAAAAAATTTTTAATTTGTATGGAAACACAAAAGACCTCGAACAGCCAAAACAATCTTGAGAAACAAGAACAGAGCTGGAGGTCTTATGTTCTCAGACTTCAGACTATACTACAAAGCTACAGTAATCAAAAGAGTATGGTACTGGCACAGAAACAGACACATAGATCAATGGAACAAGATAGAGAGCCCAGAAATAAATCCATGCACTTATAGTCAGCTAGTCTATGGCAAAGGAAGCAAAAATATACAATGGAGAAAGACAGTCTCTTCAATAAGTGGTGTTGGAAAACCTGGACAGCAAATGGCTGGAGGGTATTCGAAAATGGTATTACAATGCTGCCGGGTTCAATAAACTGGGATAAATTCTACCTTGAACCATATCTGAAAGAGGTTATTCGGGAAAGAAAAGAGAGAGAAGAATGGGCAAAGAAATAATCATGTAGTCTAAATCTGGATGCAGCTATCCTGAAGTATTTTTATGAAGTTGGTTAAACCTGAAATGTCCAATGTAGAACTATCTGGGCTGTAAATGTATTACTTTAAATAAATCTCTATTATAATTGTTGGAAAAAAAAAAAGGGAGTATGGACTATTACAAAATAAGAGAGACTTGAGACCTATTACCCAAGTGCAATGTGTAGATCTTGTTTGGATCCTGATCTGAACAAACCAACAGTACAAAGACATCTTGAAAACAATTGAGAAAATTTGAATATGGACTGAAATTAAGGAATTATTGTTAATTTTGTTGGTTGTGATGATGGTATAGTGCTATGTGTATTTCTTAATGTCTTTTAACAGTTATAGATTGCACACCAAATTAATTATTGTAAATTTTTTTTAAAAATCCTCCAGCCAGATGAAAAGAAACAATTATTGGAAGCTTGATGAAATAAGAATGGCAAAATGATAATTGTTGAAGCTGGTTGGTGGTACATGAAACTATATTATATTCTCTGTTTTATGTATGTTTGAACACTTTTATAATAAAAAGTTTTTTAAAAAAAGAAGTATAGACTAGGAGTATGAGCCCTAGTTTACATTCTGATTTATCCTTAATTAGTTGTGTGATCCTGGCCAAGCCACTTCATTACAGTACCTTAACTCTTTCCTTAGTAACTTAGAAATTTTAACTGATAAAATAATGATAAAATTTATTGTCTAATGTGTGCCTAGAATTATGCCAAGTAGTACAAAAGAACAAAGAACTGTATATATACTACCTATTCTTCTACCTATTCTCCAGGCATCCGGGTTGGGGTGGGGAAGTGGGAGGAGAGGAAATATGGCTTTTGGAAATGTAAACTATTATAGAGAAGAAAACTATCACTTCTAATTTCATCATGCAGAAATAACACATTAAGATCTTGGTGTATATTTATATACCTTCCAGACATTTTACTATCTATATATACATGTCTTTTTTAAAAAATAAGATTTGGACTATTCTGTATGTGTCCTTTTGTGCCTAGTATTTTTTGTTTGTTTTGTTTTGTTTTGTCTATAGTGTGTACTATTATACCCTTTGAGTAATCAATGGAAACTAAAATATATCAAAACATTATAGATATGTAAACATGACCTAGTTTAGTTTCTTTTTTTCCCCTACAGCTCTTTGATTAATTACAATCGGCCCTTTAATGAATATGTACCACATATAGTCATCTCTAGTTTAAATTCTTGCAGCTGGTCTCTCGACATCTAGTTTTACCCTTGTGTAATCCATCCTTCACACACCACCAAAGTGATCTTCTTGAAATAGCCCTAACTATGTCCCTCCTCTGCTCAAAAACCCTCAATGCAAGAGGCTGTGTACTGTATAATTCCATATGTATGACATTCTCAAAAAGACAACACTATAGGGAAAGAGAACAGATCAGTGGTTGCCAGGGGTTTGGGGGTGGGGAGGGTGTGACTGTAAAGGGGTAGTATAAGGAAATTCTTTTGGGTATTGAAATTGTTTTGTGTCCTGATTGCAGTGAGCCAATCCAATGGAAAAGAGCAAATTGAAGAGTCAAGTGAGGCAGGCAGAGGTTGGTAAACCAGAGAAGCAGAGTAAAATGGGTCTGGAAATCAAGAAGGGACTGGAGTCCAAAGCCAAGAATATGAGCGCATGGAGGTCAGGAAACTATACAGAGCAGGCTAAGCCATAGGTTAGTTTGGGTATATATCAGAGATAAGCATCCTTTGTTCCCTTCTGTGAATGCACCTGCCCCATTTAAAAAGCCAAAGCTGAGTATAAAATACCCACTGACTTCAGTCCTACCCAGTCCAGACCATTGGACCAAACATCTATGGGAGGCAGTGTAGTAGAATGGGAAGGATATGAGCTTTGCAATAAAAAAGACCAGGATTCAAATTCTGCCTCTTTCCCTGAGTAGTTGTGTGACCTTAGGCAAGTCACTGTCAGCTTCAGCTTCTTTGTCTGAAAAATGTACATAGATAGCATCTATCTCAGAGGAGTGTTGTGATGAAATAAAATTATGTAAGTGATCCGACATGAACCTTGGTATCTAATAAGCACTCAACAGATGATAGCCCATATCCTTCATGGGCACCTATCTTAATTTGTCTTATATTTCTACTTAGTTGTATGCAGTACACCTCTCCCTCTTCAACCAGATCTTAAACTTGTTGGGGGCAGACACTGTGTGTGAATGATTTCTTTACATATATTTACTTTTTAAAGTAATACATTTTTCAGATTACAAACATCATGTAAAATTATACAAAATTCAAATATTACAAACTACTTAACACAAAAGAAATCCTCAATCATGTCCCCCACTTCCCCAACCAGAGAACTGCTGTGAAGAGTTTGGAGCATTTTCTTCCAGCTCCTCCCACCACCATATTGTTGTTTTTGTTTTGTTTTTACAAAAATGGGATCATTGTTAAAGTATGATTTTCAAAATGTTCAGAAAAAGTTTTATACAAAGATTGTGAGCATGTGTCAAAGTTTAACTCATGAAGGAGGAAACCAGCAGGATGGCAAAGTTAACTCAAAAGAGGATGTGAGAACTGGTATTTTATATATAGTCAGTTAAAAAACAAAGGAATATTAAAATAATATTGCTAAGTTAGACTCAAAACTGATAAATGTCCAACAGAGCAATAAGAGCCATAATCATGGTGTCTTATTTAGGTGGACAGAAAATGTCACTGTATCAGTTTTACAGAATTGTAAAATGACTAAACCCTGATCAGTTGTGCTAAATTACACTTCTCTTAGACCTAGAGAGTCAGATGACACTTACACAAGCCTGTTAGAAAATGCTCTCAACGTGACATTAAAGCATCAAGTAATCATCTTTCCCCTTTGTATTAGTTTCCTAGTGCCACTTTAATAAAGTACCACAAACTAGGTACTTTTATTTAAAAAAAAAAAGAACATTTCCTTATAGTTCTGACAGTCAGAAATCCAAAACCAGTTTCATGGGGCCAAAATCAAAGTGTCAGCAGGGCCCTGCTCCTTCCGGAGGCTCTATGGGAGAATCCATTTCCTTGCTTTTTACAGGTTCTAGAGCTGCATTTCTAAGTTTGTGGCCCCCTCCTCCATCTTAAAGCCAACAGTGTAACATCTTCAAATATCTCTGCCTCCATCTTCACATCACCTTCTCTCTTATAAGGACCTTTATGATTACATCTAGCACACCTGGATAATCCTGGGTAACTTCCTATTTCAAGACCAACTGATTAGCAACCTCAATTCCTCCTTAATTCTCCCTTGCCATGTAACATGACATATTCACAGGTTCTGAGAATTAGAACAAGGGAGATCTTTGGGGCAGAGTGGGAGGGAGTGGGTATCATTCTTCCTATCACACCCCTGTTTCCAAATTTTGAGTAATTCTTCATAACCTTATGCTATATATTTTTCTCTCCAACTTGCTTTTTTTCACCTATGTTTTCACTCAGCACATGCTGTATACACCTACACCATTCTTCTTTTTTAAAAAATAAATTTATTTATTTATTTATTTTTGGCTGCGTTGGGTCTCCATTGCTGCACGTGGGCTTTCTCTAGTTGCGGAGAGTGGGGGCTACACTTCATTGAGGTGCGTGGGCTTCTCATTGCAGTGGCTTCTCTTGGTGCGGAGCACAGGCTCTGGGCATGTGGGCTTCAGTAGTTGTGGCTTGCGGGCTCTAGAGCACAGGCTCAGTAGTTGCGGCGCATGGGCTTAGTTGCTCCGTGGTATGTGGGATCTTCCCGGACAAGGACTCAAACCCGTGTCCCCTGCGTTGGCAAGCAGATTCTTAACCACTGCACCACCAGGGAAGCCCCCACCCACATTCTTCTTAATGACTGGACAGTATTCCAGTTATGGAATTGCCAGAAATTAGTCATTTCCCTGTAGATGGAAATTTAAGTTACCAGTTTTTCATGGTTATGAACAGTGCTTCAATGAACATTCTTGTACATATCTCTCTGCACAATTGTGGCTATGTTTCCATAGGAAAAAATCCTAGAGGTTAAAATTCTGAGACAAAAAGTATGCCCAATACTGACAAGCTGCCTTCTGAAAATGTGTGTGAATATTTTACTCTCATACTAGTAATATATGAGAGTGCCTATTTATCTCCAACATCACTTACACTTGATATATTTTTTTAACATCTTTACTGGAGTATAATTGCTTTACAATGGTGTGTTAGTTTCTGCTTTATAACAAAGTGAATCAGCTGTACACATACATATATCCCCATATCTCCTCCCTCTTGAATCTCCCTCCCACCCTCCCTATCCCACCACTCTAGGTGGTCACAAAGCACCGAGCTGATCTCCCTGTGCTATGTGGCTGCTTCCCACTAGCTATCTATTTTACGTTTGGTAGTGTATATATGTCCATGCCACTCTCTCACTTCGTCCCAGCTTACCCTTCCCCCTCCTCGTGTCCTCAAGTCAATTCTCTAATAGGTCTGCGTCATTATTCCAGTCCTAACCCTAGGTTCTTCATGACCATTTTTTGCTGTTGTTAGATTCCATATATATGTGTTAGCATACGGTATTTGTTTTTCTCTATCTGACTTACTTCACTCTGTATGACAGACTCTAGGTCCATCCACCTTACTACAAATAACTCAATTTCATTTCTTTTTATGGCTGAGTAATATTCCATTGTATATATGTGCCACATCTTCTTTATCCATTCATCTGTCGATGGATACTTAGGTTGCTTCCATGTCCTGGCTATTGTAAATAGAGCTGCAATGAACATTGTGGTACATGACTATTTCTGAATTATGGTTTTCTCAGGGTATATACCCAGGAGTGGGATTGCTGGGTCGTATGGTAGTTCTATTTTTAGGTTTTTAAGGAGCTTCCATACTGTTTTCCATAGTGGCTGTACCAACTTACATTCCCACCAACAGTGCAAGAGGGTTCCCTTTTCTCCACACCCTCTCCAGCATTTATTGTTTCTAGATTTTTTGAGAATAGCCATTCGGACTGGTGTGAGGTGATATCTCACTGTAGCCTTGATTGGCATTTCTCTAATGATTAATGATGTTGAGCATTCTTTCATGTGTTTGTTGGCAGTCTGTATATCTTCTTTGCAGAAATGTCTGTTTAGGTCTTCTGCCCATTTTTGGATTGGGTTGTTTGGTTTTTTTTGATATTGAACTGCATGAGCTGCTTGTAAGTTTTGGAGATTAATTCTTTGTCAGTTGCTTCATTTGCGAATATCTTCTCCCATTCTGAGGGTTGTCTTTCTGACTTGTTTATGGTTTCCTTTGCTGTGCAAAAGATTTTAAGTTTCATCAGGTCCCATTTGTTTATTTTTGTTTTTATTTCCATTTCTCTAGGAGGTGGGTCAAGGATGATCTTGCTGTGATTTATGTCATAGAGTGTTCTGCCTATGTTTTCCTCCAAGAGTTTTATAGTGTCTGGCCTTACATTTAGGTCTTTAATCCATTTTGAGTTTATTTTTGTGTATGGTGTTAGGGAGTGTTCTAATTTCATACTTTTACATGTACCTGTCCAGTTTTCCCAGCACCACTTATTGAAGAGGCTGTCTTTTCTCCACTGTATATTCTTGCCTCCTTTATCAAAGATAAGGTGACCATATGTGCATGGGTTTATCTCTGGGCTTTCTATCCTGTTCCATTGATCTACATTTCTGTTTTTGTGCCAGTACCATACTGTCTTGATTACTGTAGCTTTGTAGTATAGTCTGAAGTCAGGGAGCCTGATTCCTTCAGCTGCATTTTTTGTTCTCAAGATTGCTTTGGCTATTCGGGGTCCTTGGTGTCTCCATACAAATTGTAAAAGTTTTTGTTTTAGTTCTGTGAAAAATGCCAGTGGCAGTTTGATAGGGATTGCATTGATTCTGTAGATTGCTTTGGGTAGTAGAGTCATTTTCACAATGTTGATTCTTCCAATCCAAGAACATGGTATATCTCTCCATCTATTTGTATCATCTTTAATTTCTTTCATCAGTGTCTTACAATTTTCTGCATACAGGTCTTTTGTCTCCTTAGGTAGGTTTATTCCTAGATATTTTATTCTTTTTGTTGCAGTGGTAAATGGGAGTGTTTTCTTAATTTCACTTTCAGATTTTTCATCGTTAGTGTATAGGAATGCCAGAGATTTCTGTAAATTAATTTTGTATCCTGCTACTTTTCCAAAACATTAATTAGCTCTAGTAGCTTTCTGGTACCATCTTTAGGATCCTCTATGTATAGTACCATGTCATCTGCAAACAGTGACAGCTTTACTTTCTCTTTTTCGATTTGGATTCATTTTATTTCTTTTCCTTCTCTGATTGCTTTGGCTAAAACTTCCAAAACAATGTTGAATAATAGTGGTGAGAGTGGGCAACGTTGTCTTGTTCCTGATCTTAGTGGAAATGGTTTCAGTTTTTCACCATTGAGGATGATATTGGCTGTGGGTTTGTCATATATGGCCTTTATTATGTTGAGGTAAGTTCCCTCTATGCCTACTTTCTGGTGGGTTTTTATCACAAATGGGTGTTGAATTATGTCAAAAGCTTTCTCTGCATCTATTGAGATGACCATATGGTTTTTCTCCTTCAATTTGTTAATATGGTGTATCACATTGATTGATTTGCATATATTGAAGAATCCTTGCATTCCTGGGATAAACCCCACTTGATCATGGTGTATGATCCTTTTAATGTGCTGTTGGATTCTGTTTGCTAGTTTTTTGTTGAGGATTTTTGCATCTATGTTCATCAGTGATATTGGCCTGTAGTTTTCTTTTTTGTGACATCTTTGTCTGGTTTTGGTATCAGGGTGATGTTGGCCTCATAGAATGAGTTTGGGAGTGTTCCTCCCTCTGCTATACACTTGATATTTTGGATTCACTTGTCTTTCAGCATCTATGTAGCACTCTGAGATATTTGTATCGGTTTTACAGGCACAGAATAAGAGTTTACTAATTGTTTGATGAATTGAATTGAAAGTTAGCTATTGTATTTATTTATTTATTTAATACACTCATGGCTAAATTTATTTATCCTTATTACATCATCCTTCTTGCCAGGTTTCTTCTTTTTTTAATTCAAGTGTAGTTGATTTACAAGATTGTGTTAGCTTCAAGTGTACAGCAAAGTGATTCAGTTTCTTTTTCAGTTCTTTTTCAGTCTCTTTTCCAATATAGGTTATTACAAGATATTGATTATAATTCCCTGTGCTATACAGTAAGACCTTGTTGTTCATCTATTTTATACATAGTAGTGTGTATATGTTAATCCCATCCTCCTAATTTATCCCTCTCATTAGAACAATGCAAATTCATGTGTACAACTCAGAGGGCTTGTGCTAACAATGGCACATTGGTAAGAGAGCAATATGTGTGCGTCTTGAATATTATAAAGTGTTATTCAGATGTTAGTTACTTCTATACATGGAAATGTGTTTTCACAGGTAGTTCTCATATCTCACACAGATTGGCCTTGCTGCTTCCCAGGTTCACATGGTATAAGCTTTGTTGCCAAGGCCCAAAACATACTTTCACTGTGCACCCCACAGGCTCTAAGGTCTAAAGTGTGTGACTGATGGTGCCAGTCTTTTAGGAGGAAAGGCATGATAAGATTATGGGCATATGTGTCCCCTGAAGATAGTAATTGTGTGGCTGCACCACACTGACTCCATTTTGTCAGCTCCATCTTAGGCCCGCAGTCCTACCCCCTCCCCTTTCTGCATGACTGAGCTTTAGCCTACTCACTAGGAATGCACCCAAGCCAGATAAGTTCCCTATCAACTTTTACCCTTGCCTTCATCTGATATGAAAACTAGAAGAATACCTTCTGCTGACATAGATGGGTAATGGTAATGAGACCCCTGGGGTGGGGGAGGAAAAAAGCCTGGTTCCCATAGGTGCAGCCGTGCTTCTCCCTTGGTAACCAGATTCTATTTTTAGCTTTGGCCCTTTAAACTCCCCCATGCCCCTTTCGGGGGCACAGAGTGCAGCTGTGAATACCTCTGGATCATTGTCCACCCGATCCTGCCTGTATGTAAGTTACCCCCAATAAACTTCATAATTGTACTTTATGGAGTTGTCTGCTTCACTTTTCGGTCTTAAAGTTCCTTCTCAGTTCAGAGGGTATTACTCAATATCCCCGCCTCCCAACAGTAATAAAGCCCAATAGCAAAAGCTTCAGAGAAGGAGCATCTCCATTCTTGGATAAATATTTTGGAGGGTCCAGAGTCAACTGATTTTGTACTAAAAGATTTCTCAGAGACAGAGTCTCATGGATTTAGATGGAATGTTCTGGGGAGTACCCAACCCTACAGCCGCCCACCTCGCCCTATCCCAGGAAGTAGCAATCAATTCTGTAATGCTAAGGACTATGACCTTGTGAGGTGCAGGGATGAGGGGGCTAGCTGGAAGAGCACTCAAGGTTGACCTAGTCTCTCAGGACTGTGACAGCTCCCAGAGGGGCATTATTCTGTACCATCCCCATCCTCTGGCCTGCTCTGGGAGTCAGCTACTCAGCAGGAGTAAGAGCAGTGTTGGCAAGAGAAAGTATAAGAGAATGAGCTTCAGCACTACCCTGCTCTGATTGGTTATTTCTGGAGGAAGTACTCATACAAACCTGACTGGGAATTGCTCCCTCCAGTTTTATTCCCACAACCAGGGTCTAGAAGGTGTGTGTCTAAGAATATACAGGAGACAAAATCCTGAAACTAGAAAGGAAATGATTCCCTTCACCATCCTTCCCCTCCCCCGCAACCCCACTTCCTAACTCTCCCAGTCCCCAGCCTATAAGTGCATGTGAACACATGCTCAGTTTTCATCCTAAGCTTTTTAGGACTTGACCCTTCTCTAGAGTGAACTGAGTGGTGCCCGTTGATAAGGAGTGTTTGTGAGAAAGCATGCTTGATATGAACCCAGCCATAGCCCATAAAATATTCTTGAAACCACTAACATATTAAAATAATTTCACAAAGGACCTAAGAGAACTTAGAGGTTTACATCATGATCAAGAGTGTAAGGTCTGGAGCCTGAGTGCCCAAGACTGAATCTGGCTCTGACACTCTCTGTGACCTCAGGCAGGTCACTTCACTTTTCTATGCCTTAGAATCCTCATCTGTAAAATGCGGAATAACATTACCTACCCTCCTAAGAGTTGTTTTGAGGATTGAATGAAATAATGCATATATAGGACTATGCCACACATATCGTAAGTGCTCATAAATATTAGCTAGTATTTAATTATCTGACAGTGCCTCATGGTTCTATGCCCATAGTCTTTAAGGCATTTGTGGAGCAAATGAAATTGACGACCATTAGTTTATTTAATACGTTTCCTTAATATGTTCATTTGCCCATACTTTTTAGCCTACTGACTTTCCAATGACACGAGGATAGTTGTTGTTACAATGGCCTAGCATTTACACCCAAACTTTGTGATTCTGCACTCCTTTTCCAAGACCCATTTGCTGGCCCCATCTCTGCCTCCTCTCCCACTCCGTTAGACTTGCCCCTACAAAAGTACCCTGTGTTACTTTAAGATTTGAGGATAAAAAGAGAGTAGTCAATTAAAGAAGTGTTTGCGGGTGGAAGGGAGCACTTTCCTCTGCTCTACCCCCCGTATTCCACAATTTCTTCGTCTCCTGTGTATTTATGAGATTGTTGTGGAACAGAAAGGCTACCACCTATAGGAGGTTCTGAAGGTTCATTTGTATAATGTATCACTAGTGTCTCTTCTCTGTAGGTAAGGGCAGCAGGTTTTTCAGGTGGATCTTGCTCCACACTCTTTACCCTAAACTCGCTGCATTCCTGGGATATAAAGTCACTGAGGCTGGAGAGGATACATGGGGGGAAATATGCCTGGTCTGGCATGAGGCACATTTTTCTGCCCTGTGTGTATCTCCACTCCAGCTCTAATTGGCTTGCCTTGCTCACTGTGTGTCTCTGTGTTCTCATAGCATCTGACCCTTAAGTAGCTGAGTCACATGGCTTTTATGGACCAAATTATGGTTCCACACTGCTCTTGCTCTTAATGGAAGGCATATTAACCATTAGGGAGAAATTGTTGCTTGAATTCCAAAGAGGCGGTGTGTTCTTCTGGAGGTTTGGTAGATTCTTTCTTTCAAATTCACCTTGAATAACAGTCAGAGGACAGCAGTGTGTGCTTCTTATGACAACAACCTACATCTCCATCATGAAAGATGAGGATGAGGAATGCGGGAGTTAGGTTGAAAAAGGAAATCTCCACTGATCCAAAGCAAGTCACTTCACTCTCCCCCAATTAAGTATGCAATCCATTTAGCCCCAAACAGTGGTTGAAGATGGGAAAACCACACTAGACATATCAGCAAATAGGACAATTCTGGCTCATAGCCCTGCTACTTAGAAGAGGGAGCTCTTCCAACATAATGTCCTGACACTGTATAAGAGGAGGGGAAATGGCTAAAGATAAATTCTTAACATGATCCCAAGAGTAAAACTGGATGAGAATGAAAAGCCTTAGCTTAGATTGTTCACAGTTCTTCACAGCACTGTGGTGGGCACAACTGTACATGCTACTAAGAGTTCTCACTTTCCTGGTCTGTGAGGGGCAAGCATTAGTTAGGTAGATGCTGGGATACTCGATCCCAATAGGCAGTGGCCATAGTAACTTCAATTCCTTGGTGACTTTAGAGGCATCCAGCTGACTTTCTCATCAAAATACCCAACTCATATAAGATATAAACATTAAGATACATAAGGAAGGGAGAACTGCATTCATCCCCTGGGGGTGTGGGAGTGAGCAGATGGTTGATAAGCATATGCTCCTTATTAGAAAATAAAATCCTGTGGGCAGAAAGCAGTACCGATGATGATTTAATGTGATCTCATTTCCCTCCTCTGCCTTCACTCTACCTTGGAGTGTTAGCCACTCTCCCAACCCCAAACAACATAAAGGCAATGTCCTAGCTATTATTACCTCTCTCTCCCCTAAAAAACAAATCAACAAAATACTCAGGATAGTAGGAAACACAAAGCAATCTTCATTTCTTCCACACATTAGAAACATTTTCAATTACAGTTCAGCTTCTCTGAGATATACATCAAATGTTGGTCAACGAGCACAGAAAAGCCAGGTTGGAGGGAATCCCTGATAAGGAGACATGAAGTGAGAGCTTTGATTCAACCACTCCACTCAGCACAGTGGAGGCCCATGCAGGTCCCTGAGATAGTCATTCTGCTTTATGCCTTGAAGGAAACCCACTCTGTACTCCCTCCTCAGAGTGTGCCTTTGAAGGGCCACTGAAAGGAAAGATCCTTGATGAATGATCACTAGTAAAGTCCTAATGGAGAGTTAACTCATTTAAGGAGCAGCTCTTTTAATAGTGGGGGTTTTCCTCTTAATCAGTGTTTCTCACTGGAATTAAAAGACCCCAGCCATGTTCACAGTTACAGGTTTCACATAAGTCAGACTGTTTCCCGGGAGGTACCCATAGCTGATAAGCAGGCACATCCTCTGATCAGTCAGGATATATTCTGGTGGGATTCTGGGCCATTTGGTTCAGCCCACAGAAACCTCAGTAATGCTCAAGCGAATGAGCAGAGCTTAAAGGTCACAGAGAGCCTTAGGTGCATGGAGGTAAGTTATCTCATAGGACAGCCAGACAGCTGACCTGGGTGGGAGGAATGTGAATGATATATCTGATCCTCCCAGGTACACAGTGGTTACCTTGGTGTCCAAACATAGTAGTCAATCTTAAGGAAATAAAATCTATTTGGGGGCTGCTCTTTCTTCTGATAGGCTTTCAGAAAACTCAAAACAATGTCCTGGTGGGTACTCACCCATAAGCCTCATCGTCTCCTTCAATTTCACAGTTGCTCTTGGCAACCCCAACCCATCCCAAAATACCCAAAAGACAGAATCAGACAATGCTTTGCCTTGCTTCAGCATCAATGGATGGCTCTGAGTTCTCAACCCTGCCCCGAGGGTGCTGGTAGCAGCAGACACAGTGGAGATAGTCCACTACATTGTGGGTGAAGAGTGAGCGCAACGGGTGCAAGTACTGGAAGAAAAGGAGCATGAAGCCAATGGAAATCAGATAAGCAATAATGAGCTGCAAGGCAATCAAGGAATGACAGTAATTCAGTAACACTTTCACTCCAAAGAACTTAAAAACCAAGACCATGATCACATTCTCTAACAATCTCACACTATAGTGCAGGCCCATATGTCCCCAGTTCTGACCTTTCTCAACAAGGTCGCTGTCTGCTAACTTCAACTGCAAAGCTGACCAGCAAGAGAAGTTGATGCCAGCATAGAGGACGGTAACGGAAATCAACACCACTAAGGTGCCAAGTCGGCTGAAATTTTTCTCAATGTTATTGGGCATGTGGGCACCACTCCTCCAGAACTTAACCCAAGGCTCAAAGAGGATGATCAGGAAGTTCAGCAATAAGAAGGGCACAGCCTTCAATTTCAAGGTGGCTGAAAAGAGCACGAGAATCATGAGGCGGGAGGTGATCTCCAATGTCCGCCAAATGGTGATGCACAGGACTTCTAGTGGACCAAGGCGAATCTTGTATTCATCGTACTTGATCTGGATAGCCAACATATTGCAGAGGGTAGCCCCATAGGTGACAGATATCAGGGAAAAGACTATTAGCACAGCTGTAAGAAAAAAAAAGAAACAGAAGAAAATAGATAATCAGTCAATGTTGGTGAAGCTTGTACTCTGACCCAGAGGTCCAGAGAGATGATAGGTGAGACTCAAGGGCCCAAGTCAAGAGCAAACCTACGAATGAACAGAGCTATGTAAACAAACAGCATACACAGAAAGAAAATGGAAATAAACTAAATTATTTTGCGTGACAGGGATTGGGGCAGTTTTTAATTTTTTCTACATTTCTCTAGTTTCTAAATTTCCCATGAAATAAGAAATGAACATATACTGGCAATATTTTAATAATCATATAAACATACAAAATAAAGTAAAAAAACAGTGGGCCTCAGAACCATCACTGAGGGGTCACTAGCATTGAGAGGTCACTAACCCAAGAAGAGTACATATAAAGGGATGGGCAGCATCTACCTGATGAAACAAGCTTCTGAGAAAACAGTGCTGGAGGCAGAGAGAACTTGATCTGAAAAAAATCCAGTCTTAGGAGACTCAGAGAGAATCCCTTTGGTTATAGAAGTCCCTGCTTTGATGAACATCTTCCTCAAGGAACTAATCTTGTTTGTGTGTGCTTCTAGAACATAAAATATATACTGGAAATTCCATGAGAGCAGAAGGGACCATGTCTGTTTTGTTCACTGCTGTATCACCAGAGCCTAGCACACTGCCTGGAGCATAGTAGGTGCTCAACAAATGTTTGTGGAATTAATGAAGAATTCTGAGTTTAGAGAGGCACCATAACATACCTACGATTAGAAGTGCTTGGTTCAGCAGTGTGAGAGCTTGTGCGACTCACTGAATATCCATGTGCCTCGGTCCCCTAGGTCACTGACATACTCTAGAGTTGCTTGTATTACTCATCAGCAATACCAATTTCCCAATGCTTTGGTATACTTTAGGAGTCCCCAAACTTCTGGCAGAGTGGTTTAAAAATTTTTAAATCCTATTTCCTAGCCCATAACATCCATACCACTGTGCGTTAGAGTAGGGGCCCTAAAGGATCAGGATGCCCTCTAATCCTGCTATCCTAAGTCTCAACTATAGGTCACACAGTGGCTCTTTCCTTTTCTTCCTTTCTTTATATCAGAGGATACCAATCACTAAGAAAAATCTAGTGCTCTCAAGGAGAGTGAGACACCGGAGTATACTCATCCAAAAGAAAAGCTGGAGCTTTCTGTTCCCATAAAAACACTGGATCCAGGGAACTAGAGCCATTGAAATGTCAATTTAATCTGCAAGAAAAGTAAAGACCTTCCGACAGAAACCCAGAAAGAAGCACAGCGTTGTTTCTGAGATCTTTTCCAGCTCTAAGCAGAGGGTTGCAGTCTCAAAGACTGGAAGACTCTCTTAAAGTGTCTACTCTTATCTTTACTTTTATTATTTATTATTTTTTCCAGCTTTATTGAGATATAATCGACATATAACATTGTATTAGTTTAAGGTGTACAGCATAATGATTTGATATACTCTTAGCTTTATAAACCACTCTAAGTCCCATCCTCAAGAGTTGATGCTCCTTGTAGAGTTTGGAACATCAGGGTGTATGTACAGCCAGCTAAGTGTGGTGATGCTTTCCCTTAAATTTAGAACTCGTTTATTGATAGTAGTGTAATAAAAAGCAGAAAGCCTGATGCTTCCAATAAATGTAAAAACACCTTCCATCTGTCTCCCTACAAAAAGACACATGCCATAAGAGGTCATAATGCTGCTAGTGAAATTTGCTCATCTATGCTGATCCAGACGGCCTCCCAGAGAAAAAGGAATAAGAAAAGGGGTAGCAAAGAGAAGACAGGAGGGTGGGTGAAAGTGAGGAAAACTAAAACCAAAAAGTAATTCACAAAACCTTAAAAGAGAGGGTGTTGTCAGAAAGTTTTTAATAGGAGAAATCACTGAAGAATTGAAAACAAGGCCTTGTAGAAAGATTCCCTTACATCCTTTGTAGAGTGACCTATAGTTAGAAACACGGATCCTAAAGGCAGATGTCCTGCATTCCAATCCTCTTTGCCATCTATTACTTATGGAACCTTGTGGGGAAATTTGCTTAGCCTCTTGGTGCCTCTGTTTTCTCATTTGTAAGATGTGGATAATAACAAGTATCTCATAGTGTTGTTGTGAAGATTTAAATGAAATAATTAGAGAAATGCCTGGAACATAGTAAATGCTATCTGTTAGCTCCTATCATCATCATCATCATCATCATCACCATCCTCTATTTCCAAAAGTACAGGAGATGCATTTACTTTGTTTAGGTGTTACCCTGACACTTAGGAAATCAAGTGATTTCAAAACTGATAGAACATCTAGACATAAGCCTTACAAAAATGTGAAAAACCTATAATAAGAAAATGATACAATTTTACTGAAGTATATTTAAAAATATTTCATGACATGTACTTCGGTAAACTTGTATATAGTTGGCCCTCTCCATCCACAGATTCAGCCAAAACTATGGATAGAAAATACTCGGGAAAAAATTCCAGTAAGTTCCAAAAGCAAAACTTGAATTTGCCATGTACTGGCAACTATTTACTTAGCATTTACATCATATTCATAACTATTTACATAGTATTTACATTGTATTAGGTATTATAAGTAAGCTAGCGATGATGTAAACTATACGGGAGGATGTACACAGGTTATACACAAATACTACACCATTTTATATAAGGGATTTGAGAATCTACGGATTTTGGTATCCGCAGGGGGTCCTGGAAACAATCCGCTGAAGATACCCAGGGTCAAGTATAGTTTTCTTGCTACGGGTCTCACATATTTATGGCACAGAGTGTAGTGATGCTGCACGGATGTATATTTATCTCCAAACTCATCAAGTTGTACACATTAAATAGGTAGAGGTTTTTGTTTGTTAATTGTACCTCGATGAAGTGATTTTTAAATATTTAATGAAATGGAGACTTAAATTATCTTCTAATATGAAATTGATTGATCCTGTAAAGATGTAAACTCCCTCCAAAATAACCTAAATAATTGAATGCAATCCCAATCACAGTCTCAATAAAATGTTTTTTCTTTTGCTGTTATTGTTTTGCTTTGTTTTGTTTTCTGGTGGGGGAATTGACAAATTGATTGTGAAAATTCATTCTGTTTGGAAGATCAGGCTAAATTGCTCTACTAGATCTGAGCTGTGAAAGGCCTTTGAAAGGCACAAGACCTAAAAGCAATAAAGAATTTGAATACATAAAAATGTAATACTTCAAAATGCCAGAAAATACTACAAGTATATTGTCTCTTACATATAGTGTGTTGCACATCTGTTACATGTATGACATGCATATGCACATTTAAAATGTGTGTATGTACACAAATACAGAACATTATACAAATGTATACATACACACTTATCCACAGCAGAGAAAGGATTAATAGCCAGAATAAGTAAATAGATCCTCCAAATTAATAAGGAAAAGATAAACAACCCACTAGAAAAAGTGAGTAACATATAAATAAGATATTTAAATAGAATGACCAAACATGAAATGATGCTCAGTTTCACTCATAAAGTAAATTATTAAAACAGTTATTTTATAATTATATAAATATTTAGTTTAAGATATAAAGAAACAGGCATCTTCATACACTGCTGGTGGGAATACAAATTCATGCAACCTTTTGGCAGTACTGCTAAAATTCTAAATATGCATATCTTTTCTCCCAGCAATTCTACTGCTAAGAAGTTATTCTACAAAGTCTCATTCCAGTATACAGGTGCTTATAAAGGTGTTCACAGGAGCATAGTCTGTAATCAGAGAAAAACTTTTTTACATGGATGGAAAAATTATAAACAAACTTTAATCCTACCAACAGAAGATTAGGGAAATAAGAAAGAATGGTCCAATTCATATAAAGGAAATATATAGTATATTTATCATTATTATATATATATATAGATAACTGTTGAAGAAATATTGGCATACTTTTGGAAAAAACATGCTGCTGAATAGAATGTTTAATTTTCCTTTTTTGGCAAATATATATATACACATATATATGTTATATGTATGTTTATATTTATATAATAAAAAGAAGTCTGCACTACTTTGTATAAAATAGATAACTAATGAGAACCTGCTGTATAGCACAGGAAAGAAAGAAAAAGAGAGAGAGAGAGAGAGAGAGAAAGAAAGGAAGAGAAAGAGAGAAAGAGAGAGAGGGAGGGAGGGAGGGAGGGAGGAAGGAAAGAGTCTGGAAGGATATACACTAAATGGTAAACAGATTACCTTTGGGAAATGAGATTACATCTCCTATTTTGTATATATTCTGTACAGTTTTGAGTCTTTACCATAACCATGTCTGATTTTTATAATTAAAAAGAATAAGGACCAAAAATAGTAATACATGATCATGGTAAAAAGAAATCCAAACCATATAAAAGGGTATAAAGTAAAAGCTAATAAAAGTCAGCTGACTTCTCATTTTCACTCGCTAGAGGTAAATGGTTCCTTGCATATCTTTCTAGAAATAGTCTGTGCATATACAATTACCTGCAGGCCATCCGGTTTGTGTATGTATTACTTTTATAATGCATACATATTTTAATTAGATGATGTGATTACCCTCAAAATTCTCAGGAGGAAGAGTATCATCATTTCCAGATTTTTCTCCCCATACTACTGTCAATTCTAGGTATGTAAAAAGCTTCAAGACCAGTAGAACTTCATGAACAATTCTTAGTAGAGAAAAAAAGAGGGCACATTTCCTCCTTTATTTGAAACATAGGGCTTTGCCAAGCAGGGTCAGCACCTAATAATAAGGAAACGGTCCAAAGCTGTACCCACAGCTGTACCAGCTCCAGTCCAAGCTAGAGGCTTACTCATCTCGGGATCCCTCTTTTACAAGTGGGAAATTAAGACAGTGACCTCTTTGGTAACTTCCTCTAAAGATTACAGAGAAGGTCAGAACTGGGACCAGGCCTGACTCGCATCAGTATTCATTCCACACCCCTTTTTCTTTCTCCCCACTGAAGTTGGAGGGAGTGATTAAATCAGCGGTTCCCAAAAGTGGCTGATCAGAATCAACTGGAGTATGTTAAAAATGCAGATTCTTGGCCTCCCCACACTCAGATTGATTCAGGTCTGAGTATGGGATGTAAGTTTTAAAGGAAGCTTTCATCCAGTAATTATGTTTTCTCATGATCCGTAATATTTGGGAACCTCTTACTTAAAGGCAGCCATCCCTAAACCAACCAACCAACCAACCAACCAACCAAACACACTCAGTACAATTTAAACACTGTGGGTAGGGAACATGTCCTACTGGCTTCTGGTATTACTCGCTTCTTCTGGGTCCAGAGAGGGTTTTTCTGTGGCATTTTTAGTCTAAACACCTTACCCCAGTTTCAGAAATCTGGTAGGCCTGAGATGTCTGGCTCCGCAAGTTGACTCTCAGTGCTGTACAATAGAACTAGTTCTATAATACCAATAGAGTAATCACTAGGCACACATAGCTACTGAGCACTTGAAATGTGGCTAGTATGACTGAGGAAATCAATTTTTAATTTTAATTTAAATAGCCACATGAAGCTGGTGGCCAGTATATTGGACACTCAGGTCTAGATTTCTAAGACCCTTGATTTCAGTGGAGCCCTCCCCTCTCCTGACACCACTCACCTCTACCCACGGGGACCTCTGCAGAGATCAGGGTCACATAGAGCTGACAGGTCAGCTGGGGCACTGAGCCCAGGAAGGCTTGGATCTGTGACATACGTTTGTAGGCACTGCGGTGCATAGCCAGGGTCCGGATGGAGTGGCCCACCTCCCATTCTATCAGCACCTCCTCGCCATTTATTAGCATCTTCTTTCGGGTGAGGCTGACATAGGGCTCCTCCTGCCTTGCTTTCTTCCACAGTGTGAGGTACTTAATCATGGCTTCCAAACATCTGCAGAAGTAAAGCATCATGAGTTTCATTTTTGTCATTTTGTTTCCTTTCCTATTTTTTTCCTATTTGTTTCCATTTTGTTTCCTTTTCCTATTTTTTTCCTATTTGTTTCCTTTCCCATTTTCATTTTGTTTCCTTCCTAAAGCTGTCCTAGGAAGGAAAGTTGTAGTGAGGGGGTAAAAATAACTCAGGAGGGCTGTGCTACTTTTTGCCATTCCTTCTCTCCTGTTCTACTCATTTCTCATGAGGCAAGGAGTTGGTCATGCCTTCCACGTGTCACTTCAGTCTAAATCCTTTGTGTTGGGTTGGCAATCGACCAACCTAAGAACGCCAATTCAGAAGTGTTTGAGGACTTAAGAATAAGCCTGTGACATAAAAATGGCTAGAACACAAAGACATTAAAAATTTGTTGAGAGAAAATGATGAAGGTTCCAAAAGGCTCTGGTTTTCATAACACCTCAGGTTCCTGAAGTAAAGCATTCCTTATTCAAAGCTTTCAGCTCCATAATCAGAACTTTTGAGCTCTGCTTTTTCAAAACAAAGCCCACAACTATAACTGTCTCAGCCAAAAAGTCTTGGAAGGGATCTGGAAAAATCTCTCAGATACACAGGAAAGCCATTTAGCAACGGAGGTACTTAAAAGGCTTGACAACTCAGAACTGAATATACTATATACCTAGGGAACCTCAAAAGATCTCTTTAAAGGTTGTTCTGGGGCCTCTTGACCTGTTTGGGAACAATAGCCTTTTAAACTTCATTCTTTCTCTACAAAGAGTAAAACATACTTAGGAGATCTTATCATCCTTGAAATAATATTAAGACCACATTTCCTGCTGTACCCGTCCCATATCCCCCATATAAATCAGAAGTCTTTAGCAGTTCTGATGTGGTGAAAAGAGAAGCAACTAGAACATCTTGTTTTGGAACACCTGAGTTACTACTTCCCCCACTCACACTGAAATAAATGGAAACTGTGAACTATTTCTTCTAAGTAAGAACAGTTGTGTCAAAAATTAAGCAGTCTTTCCTGATAGGCTGAGGGCACGGGTTGCATTTATCTTACTCACCGCCCTTATCACATAGTGGGCATTTGATAAATATTTGCTGAGTAAATGAAAGAGTTAGAAGGAAAAAAAGAATACAGGGTGAGAAGTGATGGAAGGAGAAGATAATAATTAATAATGGCAATGTAATTTAACAACAACAAAAAGAAACAGACCAAAGACGAGCTCAGATTTATATGCTCTGTAGGCCTTTGGCTCCCAATAGAAAAGCTTGGAACAGTGCTGGCTGCCATTCTCCATAGGATCCCTTTTTAAAAAAAAAATATTTTATATTGGACTATAGTTGATTTACAATGTTGTGTTAGCTTCAGGTGTACAGCAAAGTGATTCAGTTATACATATACATATATCTATTCTTTTTCAAATTCTTTTCCCATTTAGGTAATTACAGAATATTGAGCAGAGTTCTCTGTGCTATACAGTAGGTCCTTGTTGGTTATCTATTTTAAACATAGTAGTGTGTATATGTCAATCCCAAACTCCCAATTTATCCCTCCCCCCATCACCTTTCGCCTTTGGTAACCATAAGTTTGTTTTCTAAGTCTGTGAGTCTGTTTTGTAAATAAGTTCATTTGTATCATTTTTCCACAGGATCCCTTTGAGACTGGTGCATTGTACTGGCCTAAAGCACATAGTTTGAAACATCCATGTTGTAGGGAAAACTCTAAAATCCAGGAGAGAAAAAGATGGAAGGAGAGAACAGAAAAGGAAAAAAAGCAACTTTCTCTTCTTATTCAGGAAAAATGCATAAGTGCATTTCCACCAAGAGAGTTTAGATTTTAACCCAAGCCCATCAATACTATTGCTGAATAAAACATTGGGGGAGGCGGTGGCATGAAGAATTCTGTTTGTGCTTCTATTCTTAAGGCCATTTACTGGTTTAAGTAAGAGTGTTTGCCTTGCTTATAAGCGGCAGCAAATGAGAGTACATTTTCATTTTCAGAAGTATCTTTGCATTTCATATAAGGGAGCCAGGACCTCCAAACACCTTCATGTGCCTAATAGCATTCATCAAGTTCCTGCCTACCTAAAAAGTAATTTGCCTTGAAAATAAGCATTATCAAGGATATGATTTATGAGCTTTTAATTATTTTTTCCCTGCTGTGGGGTAGCTGACTGAGATTATAAATGCTTTCCAATCATTTCTAGTGGGAGCTAAATGACAAAAATGAAACATAGTACTCAACACTCCATATGGATGGTCCAAATCAAAGATGGCTTGGGAGGCCACAAAGCAAAGAGAAGTAGAAACGCAGCTGGGGCAGAACTTACTGAAATTTGCATCTGAAGAGTGATTGATCCGTTAACTCAATTTATTGCATTTGAAAAGGGCAAGAAGAATGGTTTCCTTGCTCCTCTAATGACATCTCTAAATGACATCTTGGTTCCAAGTTCGAGATGAGGTCTTCCTTTCACAGTTTAACTTCAAAGATTTAGAACTGGAAAGGCCCTTTAGATTACCTAGTACAGAGGTTGCATAGGCCAGTTGAGTCACATCTGACGAACAGCTGTGGCGTGTTTGGCCCAGACAGTTCTTTTATTTAATTACCAAAATCAGTTGTCAACATGTTCAATCATTCCATTTCACATAAAATCCTGTCTTGGGAGCTTGTCCTGAAAAGTTGCGGCCTTGGCAATACGGGGTCTGAATTCCAACAGGGAAACAATGGGCTGGAGCTGTAGAGAGGCTGGCCTCCTTTAGGCAGATCTTGCGGACTCCAGATTACCACAGTACTCACTAACACTCCATCATTTCTCTAACACCGAGACTTCATTTTTACTTATCATCACACATGAAACTACTGTTTTTTCTCATCCTTGGCTTGCTTCACTCATTTATGATACCTGCCTGGCCCCCGTAAGTGTTTGAGTTTACGACCCATGATATAGCCCAACCCATTTATTTTACAGATGAAGGACCTGAGGCTCAAGGCATCTTCAGGGATTTCACCAAGGCCATGTAACTAGTCAATGGCAAGGGCAAACTAGATTCCAGGTCTCCTGAATTCCAGGCCACTGTTTCTGTTGATGTCTCATATTTTCGCTGATGGAGCGTAATCAATTCCTCCCCATTTAAACATATTGATAATTTTTTTTAAAGGGGGCAGTTCCATCCAGAACTTCAGACTGTGTTTATTTCTAAGGATGAAATATCTTCCCATTGCAATTACAACATCAACACTCTGACCCATATTCCTCAGCTGACTGCAAGTTTCTGCCTCTCTTGCAATCAAGATAAATTTGGTCCATTCTTTCCTACTGACCTCAGAAGTTTTGCAACATCTCTCTACCTTGAAAATCACATAGCATCCAGATGAGACTTCTGACACAGATGCCTGTATTCCTAGGATAAGTCACATTCTTTCTTTTGTTTTTTAACATCTTTATTGGAGTATAGTTGCTTTACAATGGTGTGTTAGTTTCTGCTTTATAACAAAGTGAATCAGCTATACATATACATATATCCCCATATCTCCTCCCTCTTGTGTCTCCCTTCCACCCTCCCTATCCCACCCCTCTAGGTGGTCACAAAGCACCAAGCTGATCTCCCTGAAGGCACATTCTTGTCCCTTCAAAACAATCTGAATGGAAAGACTCAATACTATTACATTGTGCTACAGCATCCAGATGGAGAGATAGGCTATCTTCCTTTGCCCCCTTCTAACCGTGTACCTTTATTGCAGAAAGATACAGAGATAAATAGGAGACCAATAAACTGACAGAGAAAAATAAACTACAATGGGTTTGGGTACCAGATGAGCACAAATGGCTTAAAGTACTTTCCAGATGTCAAATAACTCCAGAAAATTTGAAAATATCAGTAGCAGCAGCCCAAGCAACTCAGGGTAAAGAAACTGAATGTGAGATGGGATGGAGGGGGTAAGGAACTTCCATCCAATTTAAAGAGCATCTAAAAGGCAGAGTCAAAATAACACACTCTGAAGCTATAGCCTGTGTTTACAAGGTGACCACATCAATTGGTCTCATACCAATTTCACAACCCGAATCCAGATAGCAAACATTGTCAAATGAAGTCTTATTAACGGTACCATACATGGTTTCGGAACACAGGTACATGCCATATGTTCATTGTGGTGGCACTTAAGACTGCAGATAAGACTTTTTGGATGGTAGGCAGGGAAACCAAGAGTGGGAGGGAATGGGAGAATCGATTCGATTCAAGGCACAGTAACAGCCTTAAAAATATTAAATTCATCTTTCTCTGCACAGTTGGGGGGTAGGGGAGGAGGGAAAAGATTTAAAAGTTGCTCACCTGATAACAGGTCCCAAGAGGATTAGATGCATAAACAATGATAGTGGCTTGTCTTTGGCCAGATCTCTGTGGACAAAAATGAGGGTCAACTGGACCATAATGGATGAAAACATAAAGAAGGAAAAGGTGTATGCCATCCAGTAGGTTTCACTATTCTTCCGATAGATTCTAACCATGTACAAGGCAGATGCTGCCTCCCCACAGTACAAAAACGTGGAGAAGAGGATGCCAAATGGAAAGGTAAATCGGGGGTTCGTCCCACGGATGACATCTTCCTCCAGAGAGGATATCGGCTCCACGCTTGGCTCCTCAGGAATTTCAAAAACTCGGTCCATTGTCGAGGTTCTGAGTGTTGTGGTCTGGTCTTCAGAGCACTCCCATCCCCACCTCCCAAGAGAACCCTGTAACCACTGCAGTGCAAGTATTGGTTAGGAGAGCTGTCAAGTCCAATTCCAGAACGGAGATCTACTAGTTAGAGCAGGAGACCGCTCTCTTCTCGTCTCAAATTAGACTTGTTGGAGTCTGGGATGAAGAGCCCAGGAGTACCACTTTGAAACTAGACTCTTGATTGGCCCAGGATTCCAATCGTCAACTACGTGCTGTGGAAGTTGGACAAGGCAAAAGCAATCATCTTAGCGCCCAGTCCGGAGTCCAATTCCAGGCGCGTCAAGAGCCATGGGAACAGCTGTTTCCGTGGCGGCTCCGCCTTTCGCAGCCCCCCAGGCAGGACGGGTAGCCACTCTCGCGGGCACCGACACTCAGCAGCTCCTCTTGAGGAGCCCTGACCAGTGTGCTCTCTCAAATCAGCTGAGAACTGAGCCAGGGCAGAAGAGGGGGCGCAGCCTGAGCGTCCCTTCGGGGATCCAGTTCACTGCCCAGGCACCCTAGCTAATGCTAGGCTGCGGCTATTAGCTCGCCTGCTCGCCGGCGCTCTCTCCGCACCCGCGCTCAGTCAAGAGTTCTCACGGCGGCTTCTCCAATTCCCCAAGCTCCGCCCCCAAGGCCGCCAGGCCAGGGACAGGAGCAAAGTCACAACCCCGGCCCCGAGCGCAGTCACCGGGGAGAGAAGCAGAGCACGCGCCCGCTGCAGGATCAAGAGAAAGCTGGAGGGGCTTCTTTTCCACAGAGAAACTTTACTAGCGAAAAACACGACGTGCGGGGCGCCAACCCGGCCCGACGGATGTCGGCAAACTCTTGGGCGCCGTCTGCTGCCGGGGTCCTGCCTGGCTCGCAGTTCCAGCTGTGAGAGGTCGGTGGCTTCAGGAACGAAGGCACCGATGGCGGGGCTGCACGAAATGGGAGAGACAGCTGGGGCCAAACAAAACCAGCCTGCGACTTCCAGGGCGGGCAGATGAAGGATGCTCGGTGCACAGAGGCGCGACAAAAAGGGGCTTGGGCCAACCTTCAGAAGCACTTCTCATCACGACCCCCGGACCCTGGAGGGAGCCACAGCTTTCCTCTTCGCCAACAGCAGCAGATCCCCAGTTCTACCCCGCCCTCCCTAACTAGCTCGCTTCCACACTCGCTCAAGCCAGGCGGTTAAGCAGGAATGTCTCTCTCGGCCTCAGGGTTGAATTTCCCTAGGTCCTATTGCCCTACAGATTTTATCAAGGTGGGGCTGGGGAGAGACCTGGAGGGCAATTGGGCCGTAGAGTTTCCTTTCCAAGCGAGAGTGTATGTAGCAGAAGGAAGAAAGAGAAAGAGGGAATGTCAAAGAAAGACTCAAAGTCAGCCCACAGACCCATATTATATGCCTTAATTTCTCCACTTGCAAAATGAGGCCAGGATGGGAACTTAAGAATGAACTTTCAGGTCTTTGGCTGTAAGGTTCTGAAGAGGTGCCAAATTCTAAATAGACTGGAGAGGAGCCAGGAGAGCTATTAGTAAGAACTGAGAGGTGTGTCTTAAAGAGCTCTGAAAATTGCCTAGATTCTTAAGAGCAATCTTCCCCCACCTTGCTGAGCTTTTGTTTTTGTGCCTTCATTTGCATAATTCTAAACCCCAGGGGAAAAGAGAAAACATCTGCCTCCTGGTAATAATATAAATGTAGCCTGTGCCAATCTCCTTTTGCTGCAGGAAGTCAGTAAAAAAGATCTATGTGAGGAGTGACCAAGTAGCAGCCACCAAAATGATGGCTTCAAGAAAGGCTTAGTCTTGCTGTTGTATTGGTTTTTAAGATTCCTGCAATTGCTGTCTCCTTTCCCCAGGGCTGATTCAAGAACAGATCAGCTTCAAAAGGTTGTTGCTTTTGAAGCAGATGTCCCATCTTGGTCTGTACCTGTGTTAGCAGCTGGGTTAGGAGGCTGACCCTTCCTCCTTTCTGTTTCACAAGGCGGGGCAATGCTATGTGAGAACACTTCATAGTGTTGATGGCTTGGGCCTTTCCAAAAGGCACAAAGTTCTCTGCCAACAGTATACGGTGCAGAACTTCTTGTAGGCTTCTTCAGGACCTATTCCCAAGATGGATCACAAGTAGGGTGAGAAACTCATCTGTTTGCTGTGTTGGGATGAGTTGGCCACCCTGACATGGGAGACTGAAACTAGGAAGAATGTAGAATCCCCATGTTTTTCTTTTAGCCTCTCCTTCTTCCTTGTGCCCTTCTCATTCATCAAATACACAAATCTACACTGCCTTCCTACTTTGTTCCAATATGACTCCTTCTGTCTGACATTTAAGGCTCTCTATAATCATCAGACTATTTTCCTCTCCAACTTCATCACCCACGCTACCCTGCCACACCCTTTGCTTCAGTCCAGCAGGTTTTCTCACTTAATCACACTTGCCTTGCTCTCTCAGTGCCGTGTTGAGGCCGTTTACAACCCCCTTCACTCTTTTCTGCATTAGCCCAAAGCCTAATCTCTTTCAAGGGTCAGTTCAAGTATTACCTCCTCCGGGAAGCCTTCCCTCACCTCCCCAGCTCTCACTTTTCCCTCTGTCTTCGTGCTACTGGCATATACTCTCTTGCTCTAGTCCTTCAACGCCTTCTGTCTGCCCTGCCTCCTAAACAGAAGTATAGACTCAGGGAGGGATGCTCAATGTTTATTGTGGTTCTTGTTGATGATAGTGATTAACAAATAGTGATGATGATGAAGCTTCCTCCCCTGTGTTTCCTCCAGGAAAACATACAAGACTCAGGCACACTCATCTCTAAAAGCTGTAGCCCCTGTAGCTGGAGCATAAAGTCCTGTGGGGCACCTACTGCCTCAGTCAGCCATTCAGCTCACAGAGGATGTCAGCCCACATGATCTCTCCCTTCTCAGAGCTCCTACAGCACTTTTTTGGGTCAATCCCACAGTTTAGCACCAAATTACAAATTATTTCAAGTATATTAATCTTTATTTCAC
The DNA here is from genome assembly GCF_003676395.1 of Aethalodelphis obliquidens. Taxonomy (NCBI): domain Eukaryota; kingdom Metazoa; phylum Chordata; class Mammalia; order Artiodactyla; family Delphinidae; genus Aethalodelphis; species Aethalodelphis obliquidens. The sequence continues at coordinate 13,784,487 of NW_020837998.1, forward strand.
CACTAAATTACCATAAGCTCCTTGAAGGCAGAGACCCTACTGTTACATTTTTTTTGGACCCCCAAGGTTGATATATACGTGTAAATCTCCTGCCATTTGATCCCCCTCACCCACTAGCTTCTCTGTTTTCAGCCCTAGGACTCTCTGGCGCTTTAGGTCACTAAATCCTCTGGTCTCTTATTTCCTTGTTCCTTTTGCCCTGCTGGGAGAAACTGACTGAGAATTTGCCCTGTTTCTGTCCAACTCTCCTTCCTCTTTTAGACAATCTCTAGACTCCAGCCCTTTACTCTTCTTAAGACTACAGACCTGGAAATGTTGATACTCATCAGACTGCTGAGGACCTGGGAACCCCTTCCCCATTAGGAGCACTGTTCTCCCAAGGACTGATCATCTGAGGTGATAACCCCGTGCTTCCCCTTGAATGCTAGGCCGTGTTCAGGGGTTTGGTTCTGCAAGAAAGGGAGACCCAAGATTTGACTCCCCACTCCCCCTACCTCCAGCCCCCGACTCAGCAGGAACAGAGAACGGGTCTAAAAGCAGTTTGATCGAAAAGCTCTTGGCGTATTCATCAGCTTTCAGAACCCCTCTGAACTACGTAAGGTTCGGAGATAGGTTTGAGCTTACAAAGCCCCTACAGCCAGAGCTGATTCATAAGAGGTAGCTGGCATCCATGAAGGAAGAGGAGAGGAAGGAGAGAGATGTGCTGCAAGTGGCTGATAGTCCAGTCACAGAACACTATCTGGTGAGAGGTGATGGACAAGGCCTGGAGAATCAGTAGTTAGGATGGAAGAATGGCTTCCGTCTGTAGAATGCTCGGTTTGGACTGTTAGAATCCTTAAGAGATATGTAATGCAAAATCAGTCAGGTATCCTCTGGGCCTTCTCTTTTTGCTCTAAGCTCCCTGAGGACAAAGACTTTTGATTATCCTTTTCCAAGCCACTCCCTCACCATCCATTTTCCAAAGTGGCTGCACCATTTTACATTTCTATCAGCACTGTGTTTCTCCACATCCTCAACGGCACTTATCTTTTTTCATTATAACCATCCTAGTGGTTTTTCATTTGCATTTCCCTGATGGCTAAATTGATTGATTGTGTGTGTGTGTGTGTGTGTGTGTGTGTGTGTGTGTGTGTGTGTACAAGGTCGTTTGAACACTAGCTGGCCACATTCATTCAGTTATTTCAATAAACATTTATTTGTAATAGCAGTAAGACAAAGAGCTCTGCTCTCAAGGGGTTCACAGAGTGTAATGGTATAATAGACATTTGTCCTTTTAGGGGTGTCGCTGTACAGCATTTGAACCCTTTATCTGGGGGAGAGGACACAGGACTCTTGCTAAGAAGCAGGGCCCCCTTGTAGTTGGGGCACAGGCATGTGACTTAGGCTCCCTCAATCCAAGGATCCATCCCTTGAATTGGGAGCCAGTGACCCAAAGAAGTGGACAATCTTCTCCAATTCAGACAGTCATGAAAATGTGCCTCTTGGTTCTTCCAATGTGGGAAGTGTCATTGACCTTTGCCCCAGCTGCTGTGCTTTAAATTCACCCCAATATTTGCTGCTTTGTTCTGAAGCCACACTGCTCCCAGCCAGTGACTGAGCACAGCAGGGATACTAAGTCAGCCCCATTTCTGGGAGACACAGGACTATGTGGCCTGTGACTGTGGCAACAGAACTCCCCATCAGCCTGGTCAAACTTTATTAGCACTGCACTTCAGTCTATGACACTTCCTACCTAACCTTCTTCTTTCCTTCTCTCATCCATAAAGGTCAGATTGACACTGCAGTTTAACATCTCTCCCAGCTTCCTCCCTATGTTCTCTCACTGACATTTTCCCCAATAAATCTCCTGCATATCTAATCCCAGCTTGGTTTCTGCATCTCTGAGGACCTAAGCCAACACACTAATGGTGCTAGCATGGTGGTAGTAATGGTGATAGCTGTGATGTTGGCTGTGTAGCCCTGAGTCTGGTTCTCCAGTCCAACTTGTGATTCTGGGAGCTATTCAATATGCTTTTAAGACAAGCATTTTTTGCTTAAATTAGCCAATCAATTTCTGTTGCTCACAACTAAGAACCCTCTGGATTATAGGGGAAGGGACAAAAACATTCAACTACAATACAGTGTGACAAGGGTTATGATAGAAGCACAGAATCTGTGGAAGCACATAGGAGGCACCTAACCCAGTCTTTATATCCTCTCAAATGAAATATCCATATGCTACCTGGAATTGCTGGTCAGCTCTTCTCACTAATTTTACAGGCCACCCCAAATTCAAAGGCTCACAACCACCTTCTCAATTTACCATTCCTTAGGAAGTAGTTCTCATAGTTACATTCACATAAGAATTATTTGGGAAAGAAGACTACTTGCAGATTCCAGGGCCCCATCCTTCGAGTAATGCAAGTGCTCAGAGGATCATAACTTGAGAAAAACTGTCCCAGGGACAGCTCTACAATCTGCTCCTAAAACAATTTTATCCATCATCATAGTGCGCATTTCATAAATACTGGCAGCAGTTGACCCCTCTGTGGCCTGAGCCAAAGTGAAGATAGACTTAAGAGTCAGTCCACACATGGGTCCTTGATTTCCTTGGGCTGCCCACGAAGAATATCACCTGTAGTTTGCTCCCTAGCACAATTCAGTAAGAATTAAACTATCCGCACACACTTTCATATTCTTTCCTATTGGGCACATTATATGCTTGTTGGACCTTAAGGTGTTTGACCTTATGGCCAAGGAAAGGAGATATTCCAGCCGTGCCAAGAGGAGAAAGGGACTCCTCCTACACTATACGATGACTCAACGGATGAACTAAGAGTAGAAAGCTTGTGTAAGATCATAAATCTTACGCCATTACCAGACATCCTTCCCAGTACTCCTGCCTCTCCTACTTGGCTTTACTACTAAAGGGTCCCCCAATTGTCAAGGACTTCAGTTCTAACTTTTAAAAAAGATCGAGTTATTATTAGTGGGAGAAGTCAGAGCAGCAGGGAAAAGTAGGATAAATTAGGTTGGCAAAGTCAGATCCCGGGAAGAGAAATCATGTAAAGACAGGGTAGTGAGATCACCGTGGGCCAGATAATGCACAGTCCTGCCTGGCAGGACAGAAATCAGGCCATGCCAAATCTCTCTGACCCACAGCAGTGTGGTGTAGTAAAAAGAGCTACATTATAGACTGGACTAAAACACTGTGGGTTTTAATCCTGGATCTGCTTCTAAATCTTTGTGTGATCTTGGTCCTCTCTGGGATCTCCAAGATTCTGTCTAGCTTAACATCCCACGACATCGGTGTAGTTAGGCATGGCTAGGCCTCCTAGAATCTTTGATTCCACACGTAGTACTGTGGTTTTATCGCCACCAAGCAACTGAACAAGCTAATGACCGAAGTGTCCTAATCAATTTCTCCTAGAGATATACTCTCACATGTGAAATATAATATGTATAAGCATGTTTATAACAGCCAAAGGTTGGACACTACCTAAACATCCATCAACAAAGAACTGCTTAAATAAATTCTGGTATATCTCTAATAATTATGGAACGCTGTGCAGCCATGTAGCCATAAAGAAGCTCTTTATGTACTGATATGAAACAGCCTTCTATGTAAAAAGTGAAAAAAGTAGGGTGCAGAATAGCATTTATGGTATGCTACAATTGTATAAAAATTAGGGGTGTACATATACAAATATGCATAGAATATCTCAAGAAGGATACACAAGAAACTGGTAACAGTGACTGACTCCAGTGAAGGGAAATGGACAATGAGGGAGATGGTAGTAGGGAAAATAGATATTCATCTGTTCAAAACATAAAAAAGAACCTTAACGAGCCATGTCACAAACCCATCTTTTTCAACCATCTAGCAGAACGTAAGTGAACAAAGTTGGAAGTGACTTTGTTTCTGAAAGCAGAAAGAAGAGTCTAAGGCAATTTCTTGGCTCAGCCTGTCTCAGAAGTGTGTAGGTAGCTATGATGGGTCTTCAGCTGTTTCCTTCCCTCTCTGCCTTCAAGCTTGAAGGTACATCTTGAGAGTTGCTTCAGGCAGCTGACTGTCAACAGAAACTGGAGAGACTAGGAGAAGCTTCTATTCCGGTGAGGCCTGGAAGAAAAGTGAAGCAGAAGCCAAAAGTTCACAAACTACCAAGTAGGCATCTAAAGAGAATTTCTCATTCCTTGAAAAACCTGTCACTGCACCCACAGTACATCGTGAGCTCACTGACACCAGATGAGATATATATCTTTGCATTATCAGTCCATTATCAGTCCCCTATAAGAACAAAAAAGAGTTCATTCTTTTTTTCTGAAATGAGTATCATAAAGAGCATTCACTGAAAGCTAGTAGCAATATAAAAGGTACAAAGTTTTAAAAGATATATAATTCATAGCCAAGAACTAACCATAGATTAAAACGTTCAGTGGGAAGAACAATTTGTCCTCTATTTAGACTTATTTTATGAAGGATAATCATATGTTAAATTTAGTGAAGAATCATGCTTTGAAATACAACTCATTAAGCAAAAAGTCTAGGGCTTGGGTTTAATATTCTGGATGGGCAAATTTAACACTTTGTTGGTGAAGATTAGCTTTAACTATTATATAACTTGGAATAAATGAAAGAGCTCTTTAGTTTTCTTTTATTATTATTAATTTTCTTTTTTCTTTTTTTTTTTGGCTGCATCGGGTCTTAGTTGCAGCACGTGGGATCTTTTGTTGTGGTGCGCGGACTTCTCTCTAGTTGTGGTGTGTGGGTTTTCTCTCTCTAGTTGTGGTGCACGGGCTGCAGAGTGCGTGGGCTCTGTAATTTGTGGCTCTGTATGTTGAGGCATACAAGCTCAGTGGTTGTGGCACACAGGCTTAGTTGCCCCGTGGCATGTGGGATCTTAGTTCCCCGACCAGGGATCGAACCCATGTCCCCTGAATTGGAAGGTGGATTCTTTACCACTGGACCACCAGGGAAATCCCAAGAGCTCTTTAGTTTAAATAATATTAATACCAGCATTAATTGAGTGCTTATTATGTGGCAGGTACTGTTGTAAGTCGTTTATGATGTGATTTAATACTCACGATGCCCTTATGGGATGGGGCTATGATCATTTCCAGCTGACAGATAAGGACATTGAAGCGCAGAAAAGTTAAGTGGCTTGTCTGAGCTAAAACAGCTTAGATAGTACGGCTGGGATTTGAGCCTAGGCAGTCAAGCTGTGGTGCCTGGGCCCTAGTCATTTAAAACAACAAACAAATTGTGTGGAAAATTCAAATAGGGCCTGCAGGGAAATATTAGGAATCGACTGAACAATTCCAAGGACACCAGCCAGAAAGATCAGGATTTGTGAAGTCCATATCTGAACAGTCACTTAAATGGTTTCCTTGGCTAGTTTCTATATCCTACATCTTCTGTCCTTATCAAGCTTCCTATGATTCCTCTATCAACATGTCACTCCTTTGATCAAAAAGTTTCCAAGGGCTCCTTTCTGCCTATCTGATAGATCTGAAACTTGAATGTGCATCATACACACCTGTGGAGCTTACTTATAATACTGATTTCCTAAGCTGTGACCCAGAAAAGTTGATTTAGTAGGTTAGGGTGGGGCCTGGGAATCTGTGTTTTAAACAAGCTTTGCAAAACATTGGCCTATGTGGACAAAGCCCAAACACTTTGTTCTAGCATTCAAGGCTGTCCATGACCTGGCCCCAACCCATCTAACTCCTGATATGAATACTCTATTCTAGAAAGGCCATTGTCCTCTAACTTCTCATATAGGAAGCGTTTCTAACTCTAAACCTTTGCCCACACCATCCTACCCATCTGGAATGACCTCCTGCCTTCTTTCCTCCTATCCAAACACTATACATCCTTCAAGGTGAAGCCCTAGTTTCACCTGCTCTACAAGACTTAAAATCCTTAAACTCTCCAGACCAGAAGGATTGAACAATTAAGTCTCTACTGTCTGACCTCAATCCTTTTGGTATTTAACTGGTTTCAAGAGTATATGCCTTGCTTCCCCAATTAGATTGATGGCTGCCACTACCCACATGTGGCTATTTAAATTTAAGCTAATTGATTAAATACAATTAAAATTTCCATTCCTCAGTCACACTAGCCACATTTCAAGTGCTTAACAGCCACATGTGTATTGGTCAGCACAGAGAGAGAACATTTCCACGTCACAGAAAGTTCTAATGGACAGCATTGTAGGAGTCTGCTATGGCTGTCACAGCCACAGCTACCTTCTTATATACACTCCCTATAAACATTGCTTGCTGTGAAGTTAAGTAAATATGTATCCTGACCACAAAAAAGTGATGCATTTTCTTTTTAAACTCTGATTCCTATTTCCAGTAAAAATAAGGAGCTCAGAAGATAAGTTTCGAATGTAAATATCACTCAGCATTTCTAATCAAGTCTCAAAACCCTTGCCTTTTCTCAGCTCTCATCCTCCTTGACCCCTCGGCTGTATGTGGCATTATGTAGAGCAGATTTCCCTTGTCTACTCAAAATGCTCTCCTCCTTTGCTTCCATGACGCTGTAACAACCAGAACGATCACCATTAATATACTGAGCTCTTACTGTGTGCAAGGCACTGTGCTAAGCATTTTACATACCTCATCAACCATATTAGGTAAATACTATTATCACCATTTTATAGATGAGGTATCTAAAGTTCAAAGAGGTTAATTGATTTGCTCAAGGTCACAGAGCTAGTAAGTGGTGGTGTTTTGACTAGAAACCTAAACCTCTCTTAAGGTTTTTCTCAAGGGTCATTACTAGATCAAATGCCTAAAATAGGCAAGGCAGACCATCAATTACAACATCAAAGAAAGGAAACAACCCATCGAAGGGAATCTCTTCTTTTCTTTTCTCCCTTTTTCTTCCCTGCCCTTCTAAAACTCTCTTTTATTCTATCTCACATAGGCCTCTGATAGATTTTCAAGGTCTTAACAGCCTGGGGAATTTAAACCCACTTAATAAGTACTTGAGAAAAAGTAACCATAGTAGGTCAGGGAGAGCAGGGACCATATATTGCCTTTCATTTTCAGGAATTCTGTTTTTTCCTAAATACCCTGTAGGCCCTTAACATTAAAACTTGTGTTGTTCAGGACTTGGAATTTCGATTCAAGCACTCTGCCAATAGTCCATTTTAATTACACTGGAGACTGTTTATAGCTTTTCTGTTCTCTGGGCTAGACTTTGTGTCCAGCAGCTACTACTAGAGGTAGTCAAACATAATAGAAATGCTGGAGGAGTCTGGCTTTAGGCTGGAACAGTCACCTACTTACTAGTGTTTCACATTGCCCTGTTTACTGATACCCTTAAGCAGGTCAAACGTAAGCATTCGTGGCCAGTACACCGAGGGTGAGGATATAGGAAAAAAAGTTTATAGCAACTCTGAGCCCTGACTTCATGTAAAAGAGACAACCTGTTGATCCCCTAAACTCACCAGGCTCCTATAATGTGTTCTGAGCTACGTAAGGCGTAGTTACTCGAGACAGGGAGCTACGTTAATGACTATGCAGACCCTTTAGGGTTTGAAGCCTCCATTACTTAGGTTAAAGAATAATAAGGAGTATGGAAAATCTCTGTACCTTCTCCTCAATTTTGCTGTGAACATTAAACTGTTCTAAAAAAGTCTCTGTGGTTGCCAAGGTCTGGGGGAGGGACGGATTGGGAGTTTGGGATTAGCAGATGCAAACTAGTATATAGAGGATGGATAAACAACAAGGTCCTACTGTATAGCACAGGGAACTATATTCAATATCCTTGATAAACCACAATGGAAAAGAATATGAAAAAGAATGTATATATGTATAACTGAGTCACTTTGCTGTACAGCAGAAATTAACACAACACTGTAAATCAACTATACGTCAATAAAATTAATTAAAACAATAAAGTCTTAATAAAAAAAGAAAAAGAAGGAATATTGGCTTCTCTTCCTAGCTCTGCCACTAACTGGCTATGCATGTGTATGTGTGTGTGTGTGTGTGTACAAATATTTAGTGAGAACTTTTTTCTTTTTACTATCCATTCATGTACCATAAATATTATAGGGTATTGTTTTGTGTTCTTATATTTTACATAAGCGTAATTATACAGAATTTTATGCAAGTTTTTTCTCAACAGTATGGTTTTGTTACATTTTGCTCTAGCTCTATATTGCTACATGTAGTTATAACTCATTTCAACTGCTTTATGGAATATCGTCAGATGAATTCACCATACTATAATTTATGTATTCATTCTGTTGACAGTAAAAAATGGAAAACAACCTAAATGACTATCACAAACTAAATCCTTCAGTGGACATCTGTACGTGCATACGTATCCTTATTCACATGTGGGAGAGTTTCTCTTGATTAAAAATCCATGAGTGCTGTACACCTGAAACTAACACGACATTGTAAATCAACTATACTTCAGTCAATCAATCAAGCAAGCAAGCAATAAATAAATAAATAAAATGTACAATTTAAAAAAATCCATGAGTGGAATTACTTGGTCATAGGGTATGCATAAGTTCAGTTTTAGTAGACACTGGCAAATACTTTTCCAAAGTAGTTGTACCAATTTACACTACCACCAATAGTGGAAGAAAGTTCCAACTGACCCACATTTTCATCAGTACGTGGTATTGTAGGTCTTTTTTCATTTTAACCACTCTGATGGATGTGTAGTGGGATCTCATTGTGGTTTAAGTTTAATTCCCATGATGACTAGTGAGATGGAGCACATTTCATAGGTTTATCATCTGATATGCTTTCTTAAAGGAGATATGGACAAGAATGAGAAAGAGGTGAGAGGAAGGACATGGGGGGGAGGTAGTGACTAAGGGATGGGTGTGGGATGATAACACTGTAGAAAGGGGAGCCTAAGGACATTAAATCACACTTTCTAAGCAGACCAGTTTTTCTGAGGGCTAGCCAAGTGTACACAGATTTGGGAGTCTCTTAAATTCAGCAGCTAAAGGTGCTATAAAGGTGCATGTAAAAGTGTATGTTAAACATGTTTGAAGTAAATCATAAAAATCTGGCAGCGACCAAAGGCCAAGTTCTCTTTTCCACAAGAGCAGCAGCTCTGGCTGCTTCCTGGCACCTTTCAACAAGTCGAGTTCCGAACGGGCTCTCAATGCCCTCATCTCAAAAAATGACAGCTCTGGCTTTGTGGATTCCACTTACAAGGCCACATGATACCAATGTTAAAGAGCACAGAATGGTAAATATTCTTCCCTTCCAGCTTTACTGAAGTATGATTGACAAAATAAAATTGTAAATATTTAAGGTGTACAACATGATGTTTTGATACATTTATACATTGTGAAATGATTACTACAATCAAGCTAATTAACATATCTATCATCTCACATAGTTACCTTTTAAAAAAATGTTCTTTTTACCTAGCACCAATCAAACAGAACTTTCTATGGTATTCAGTAATAGACTGTAAAGTAACATGGTTTAGATCACTGCATCTCAAGCCTTCATGTATGTGTGAATCCCCTGGAGATCGGTTACAATGCAGATTCTGATTCAGGAAATATGAGGTGACACCTGAGATTCTGTGCTTCTAACAAGCTCCTGGATGCTGCTGATCCAGGACCATACTTTGTGCTTACAACATGAGCTATGGAGCCAGACAGACCCGAGTTTAAATCCCAGCTCTGCTTTCTTAGCTGTGAAATCTCTGGTAAGCTATTTAATCTCTCTGAGCCTTAGTTTCCTCGCCTATAAAAAGATAAAAATTACCTACTTCATAGGTTTGCTGTGAAGGTTAAGTAAAATAATGCATATAAAACATGTATAGCCCAGTGCATGGAAAGAGTAAGTAATTGATAAATGCCAGTTATTGTTAATATTCCACGAACTGGCACTCCTACACATTATGATACTCTGAAGACTGCTTCAGAATGATTATCTGGAAGCACTGCAAGAGCCTAGATTAATCACAGAGAGACAGATTGAATCATATTTAGTCATATTTTATGTTGAATCATATTTAGTCATATTTTATGTTAGGCTTACTTTATTGTATTCTAAGCCTTTGAAAATTGAGACTTCATCTGTTTCAGTCAGGGTCCCAGCAGGGAACAGATGGTGCACTTGCATTAGCATAATTAGTGGAAAGTTTACGAAAAGGACTATCCACAAGTGTGAGCAGAGTATAGGAAAACAAAGAGGGATAGATAGTGCAGTAACTTGGTGCTGTTACCACCCCTACACCCAAAAGTATGAGGGGAGGGAACAGATACCAGAAAAAGGAGAATGTGGTGTAGAGAGGGTCCCCTTGAAAGGTGCTATGACCTTTAGTTAAGGGATAGCAGCCAACCAGAAGCAATCCTATAAGAAGGAAGCCAGGAATAAACAACCTGACCTCAGTTTCTTTTCTCCCTTTGATGTCCTGCCAGGGATCTCCACTGCCCAAACCCTACCAGAGGCCAAGACGGAAAGGGAACTCACTGATGTAATCCATATAGGTTAGCCTCCTGGGGCACAGAGCAGGGTATAAAAGGGCAGAGGGTGGATCAGGAAGGGTAAGCAAAAGATATCTGGTACATCATCCATGACACATATACTCAACCAAAATTCTATCCAAAACAGAATACTATTCTGACCAAGCCAAAAGAGAACAGACTACTATTTTAGACAAAGCTAAACTCAACTAGTTTATCACCAAATGAGGATCAATAACTTCCAGGGTATCTCCCCATCAGATGTCCTATAATCATCCAAAACTCAACACAGCTACAACTGAAATCATCTTCCTCTATCACCATAACTCAACTTTCCCATTTCTATCAAAGGTGGCCTTTGATATGTTAGTCTCTCAGCCTGAAACATTCTTCCCTTTCCTCCTTGTATATTTAAATCTTACCTACTTACCTTTAAGTTCTAACTCAAACACTTCTCCCTCCTTCAAAAGGTCTTCCCCCAGCTATTTTAGCCTACAGTGATTTCCCTTTTCTCTGGACCCTCATTGCCAGTAATTTAGTCACTAGTATCAGGTATTGTTATTTAACTAGTTTGGGGTATATATACCATTGCCCCAACTAAATAGTACACTTCTTGAAGGCAGGAACTATGTCTTAACTTTATTTTTTTCTCCTTGTCAAGACCAAGCATCTTGAGACTTACTGAATATATGTACATGATAAACACCTAAAGAATGAAGAATAAGGAAAGAATAGCAGGATTCAAATTTTTAATCTCATTTTTCTATGATAGCTTCTCAGAAAAAGGCTCTCTGAAGAACTGCCTGGCCTTACATAGAAATATGCAAGCACAAAGGACAGCTCTGTGCTCATCTATCCACTTAGCATTTTTAAAACACTCTTCTAAGTAACCCTTGGGTTAAATAGAGAATCAAAACAGAAATTACAAACTTTTTAGAAATGATCAGCAAGGAAGTCAAAACCCATGATATGCAGCTAAAGTGGTACTCATAAGAAAGCTGTAGCATTAAATTCATTTATTTATTCCAATATATTCAAATATATTTCAACTGATAATACATGAATTATTTTCACTGACAAAAAATGAATTAAAGTCAACTCAAGAATACACATAAATAACAATAAAATATACCCAAAGAAATAATTAAATATTTTTTCAAAATTAATGGCCCACTTCTCTCTAGTCTTCCTTCTTACAACAACAAAAAAAACCTGGACAAAATAACAATCAAGTGTAGGAAGACTCTGAAAAGTGGAAAGAAGAAAGTGGACTGCCTGGAGACTTTAGGATGTGAGGAACACTACAGTGGTGAGTTGCCTGGGATTTCTTTTTGCTTCCCATATATTGCAGATAAGGCACTGGAGAAGACTACAACCTGAAATTGCCAAAAAGGCCCAGACCAAGAAAAGCCCCAAGAGAAGATTGTTCCCTTTAGTTAAATAATCAGGGAAATGGCTGCCTAGCCAGAACAGAAAAATATTTTTGATAATACCCAACCTACTCTAACCAAACATCAGAGGAAAAACTGTCCCTTCCCTGTGGTGTCAGTGGTGCCAAATAGAGTCACCCATGTCTGGCCCCTCATGGCAGCAGTTAGACAGGGAGAGTTGGCCCTCTGTTTCCCCCACAAGTGTGATATCAGTGGGACCAAACAGAGAACAGAACTTCCACCCCACCTCCCTGGTAGCAAAGAAGTGGAACAAGGCAATGCAAGGTGGTGCTAGCTGGCACTCCATTAGCCCACTGGAGTAATGTTAGTGGGGCCATCCCCACCTGGCAGCTGTGAGGTAGTGAGAGTCAACCCTCCATTCCCCATTTTTCCATCTGGTGTTGAGGAGATCTAGCAAGGAGCTGAACTTCCACACCCTTCAGGAAGTAACTGGAAAGAAATTAACAGAGCCTCAGGGGGGCTGTGGGAAAATGAAAGAAGGACAGAATTTATATCATTGGAGTCTCAGAAAAAGAGAAAAAAGACTATAGGGCTGAAAAAGTATTTGAAGAAATAACTGGCTGAAAGCTTCCCAAAGATGAAAATGTGGATATTAGTAGACTGTGATAAATTACTTATGTATAATGTAATAATTAGAGTAACCACTAAAAAATCTATTGAAAAATATGTTCAAAACGTGTATAGATAAACCAAAATGGAATTCTTTAAAAAGGTTCAAGGGACATCCCTGGTGGCGCAGTGGTTAAGAAACTGTCTGCCAATGCAGGGGACACGGGTTCAAGCCCTGGTCTGGGAAGATCCCACATGCTGCGGAGCAACTAAGCCCGTGCGCCACAACTACTGAGCTTTCACTCTGGAGCCTGTGTGCCACAACTACTGAAGCCTGCGTGCCTAGAGCCTGTGCTCTGCAACAAGAGAAGCCACCACAATGAGAAGCCTGCACACGGCAATGAAGAGTAGCCCCCGCTCGACACAACTAGAGAAAGCCTGCTTGAAGCAATGAAGACCCAATGCAGCCAAAAATAAATAAATAAATAAATAAATATCTTTCTAGAAAAATTAAAAATTGAAAAAAAAAGTTTAAGTAACACACAGCAAGGCAGAAAAAATTGAGAAGAGGAACAAAAAATAGAGGGAACAAACAAGAAACAAAAATAAAGCAGGAAACATAAGCCTTAACATATCAACAATTACATTAAATGTAAATGGCCTAAAAAAAACAATTAAAAAACGAGTTTGGTAGAGTGGCTTAAAAAAACATGACCCAAACACGGTGTCTACAAGAAATCCAATTCAAACATAATGACATAGGTAGGTTGAAAAGAAACATTACATAAACATAAACATTCTCCTCAAGCACACATGGAACATTCTCCAGGATAGATCATATGTTAGGCCATAAGTCTTAATAAATTTAAGAAGATTGAAATCATATCAAACATCTTTTCTAAACACAATGGTATGAAATTAGAAATCAATTACAAGAAGAAAACCAGAAAATTCACAAATAGTTGGAGGTTAAGCAAAATGCTACTGAACAACCAATGAGTCAAAGAAGAAATCAAAAGATAAATTAAAAAACATCTTGAGACAAATAAAAATGGAAATACAACATACCAAAACTTACAGAATACAGAAAATATGTTCTAATATTGATTGCAGTGATGGATGCACAACTCTTTGAATATACTAAAAACCACTGAATTGCACATTTTAAATGGAAGAACTGTATGGTTTGTGAATTATGTCTCAATAAAGCTGTTATTTTTTAAAATGCATAGAACTATACACGCACATAAATGAGTTCATGTAAAACCGGTGAAATCTGAGTAAGGTTTGTGCATTTTTATCAGTGTCAGTTTCATAGTTCTAATACTGTACTATAGTTATACAAACTATTATTAATAATAGGGAAAGCCAGGTGAAATGTACATAGGACCTCCTTGTACTGTGAATCCATAGTTATTTCAAAATAAAAAGTAAAAATCCTGAATATACCATCAACAGACAAATGGATAAAGAAGTTATACACACACACACACACACACACACACACACACACACACACACACACACAATGGGATATTACTCAGCCATAAAAAAATGAAAATTTGCCATTTGCAACAACATGGATGGACCTGGAGGGCATTATGCTTAGTGAAATAAATCAGACAGAGAAAGACAAATACTATATTATCACTTATATGTGGAACCTAAGAACTAAAACTAGTGAATATAACAAAAAAGAAACAGACTCACAGATATAGAGGACAAACTAGTGATTACCAGTGGGGACAGGGAAGGGGAAAGGGCAAGATATGGGTAGGGGATTAAGAGGTACGAACTACTATGTATAAAATAAATAAGCTACAAGGATATATTGTACAGCACAGGGAAAACAGTCAATATTTTATAATAACTATAAATGGAGTATAATCTAGAAAAATTCTGAATCATTATCTTGTACACCTGAAGTTAATATATTATAAATCAACTATACCTCAATTAAAAAAATATAAACATTCATCTTGTTAAAAAAAATCCTGAACATAGGGCTTCCCTGGTGGCACAGTGGTTGAGAGTCTGCCTGCCAATGCAGGGGACAAGGGTTCATGCCCCAGTCCAGGAGGATCCCACATGCCGCGGAGCGGCTGAGCCCGTGCACCATGGCTGCTGAGCCTGCGCGTCTGGAGCCTGTGCTCCGCAATGGGAGAGGCCACGACAGTGAGAGGCCCACGTACGGCAAAAAAAAAAAAAATCCTGAACATGAATGTTTATTCTAGCTCCATTCACAACTGCCCCAATTAGAAATAATTCAAATGTTCCTCAAAAGATAGAATAAATACACTGTGGTAAATCCACACAATGGAATACTATTTAGCAATAAAGAGAAACCGACTATTTATATATACAACTATTTGGATGAATTTCAATGGCATGAAGCTGATGTTAAAAAGCCAGTTTTAATCATAAATGTATGATTCCATATATATAACATTCTCGAAATGACAAAACTATAATAATAGAAAACAGATTATTAGTTGCCAGAGGTTAGTGGGGTGGGGGAGGTTGGGGAAGAGGTGAAACTATAAAGGGATAGCAACAGAGAGCTTTTTGGGGTGATGGAACTGTTCTGTCTATAGATTGTGGATACATGAATCTATGTGTCTTAAAACTGTATAGATGTGGGTTTTTAAAGTCTATTTTAAGGTATGGTAATGTTGAAAAGAAAAGAGAAAGGAATAGAGGATAAACATGTAGATTAAATAAGATGATGGTTACTAGGGTGTTCACTTTATAGTAACTCTTTAAGCTAAGTTTTGTTTTGTGTAGTTTTCTGTATCTTTATTTTAACTAAAAAGTTGTTTAAAATAAAAATAACAGGGATGAAAAGGGAAATGGAAATAACCTGGGTCAGGGAAGGCTTCTTTTGAGGAGGTGACAGGAAGATGAGAGAACTGAGAGATGAGAACGAACCATGAAAGTGAAGGGTGGGAGGAGAGTATTTGAGGCAGAGAACTGGAGGCAGGAGAGAAGGGGTAGGATAGAAGGAGGTCCTGATGCAAGAACATGTAGCTGTTCACATCCCAGCAACAGGAGGTGTGTGTGTGTGTGTAGATTTATTATAAGGTACTGGCTCATGCATTTATATAGTCTGGCAAGTCCCAAAATCTGCAGGGTGAATTGGCAAGCTAGAGATTCAGGAGAGCCGACTGTTTAGTTCCAGTACGAGTCCGAAGGCCTGAAAACCAGAAGAGTGGATGGTTGTAGTTCCAGTCCAAAGGCCAGCAGACTCAAGACCCAGGAAGAGCCTGGGTTGTTTCACTTTGAGTCTGAAGGCAGAAAAGAAGTCAATGTCCCAACTCAAAGGCAGTCAGACTTCTGACTCCTTCCTCTCTTACTTGGGGGAGGGTCAGCCTTTTTGTTCTTAGTCCTGCCTCCAACTGACTGAATGAAGTCAAATTAGGGAGAGCAATTTGCTTTACTCAGTCTATTTAAATGTTAATCTCACCCATAAACACCCTCACAGAAACACCCAGAATAATGTTTGGCCAAATATCTGGGCACCCCATGGCCCAGTCAAGTTGACACACAAAATTAACCTATTACAGTATGTGTATTACAAATGTATGAAACAACTTCATTGAAGGAGGCAGGGTAAGTGTGGTGACCCAACTGACTTTGGAAATAAGTGGAGTCTGTAACACTGAAGGCAAAAGAGAATGCACTAAGGAAATGTGAATGAGGTATGTACTTTAGTTAATAATAATGTATCGATACTGGTTCTTTAATTTTAACAAATACTAGTGTGAGGTATTGTAAAAATTAACAAACACAAACCTCAAATAAAATAGAGTCAAGAAGCCAGAAGGGGGGCTTCCCTGGTGGCGCAGTGGTTGAGAGTCCGTCTGCCGATGCAGGGGACACGGGTTTGTGCCCCGGTCTGGGAAGATCCCACATGCCGCGAAGCGGCTAGGCCCTTGAGCCGTGGCCGCTGAGCCTGCGCGTCCGGAGCCTGTGCTCCGCAACGGGAGAGGCCACAGCAGTGAGAGGCCCCGCAAAAAAAAAAAAAAAAAAAAAAAAAAAAAAGAAGCCAGAAGGGGGAGCTCTCACAACCTACGACAATAGCAGCCCCCAACAGGCAGGAAAAAAACTTAGTCTTTTTGCCTGGCAAGAGCTCAGCCAATGAGAGGCTGCCAAAACTCAGCCAATGAAAAGCCACTATACTTCGAACTCTCAATTCCTCCAATGGACTCTCTGCTTACTAGCCTTCCCAACTTCCTCTTCGAACTGTCAGTAAGAGGTCTCTCCTCCTTGTGGCAGAGGGACTTGCCTGTGGCTCACCACAGTTGCAGACACCAAATTACAATTCTTTGCTGACTCTGAGTAAATCCACTTTTACCTGAGAAGTAACTGGCAGTCTGTTTGTTTAAGGTCAACATTTTGGGGGCCCATACAGGGATCCAGAGGAGACCCCCAACAACTCTGAGGCTGGTGCACAGACAGGTACGGTAACTAAAAATCCCACTGAACGGTTTTTTATTGCTGACCCCGAGGTTTAAGGGCAAGTTTTTCTCCTGGATCCAAGCTCCTGCCCTCTTTGTGTTTTGAAGCTCTCCAGGTTTAATTTGGGATCTATTTTAATGGTTTATTCTTTCTGATTAAGGCCTTATTCTGTCAGTGAGTACTTCTTTGGCACTTTGGCCTGTTATTTTTTTTTTTTTGAAATCAGGCTATTCCAACTGGAACTGTGGTAGCCTTCAGCTTTATTTCTTTTGGAACAGGAGTTGTTTCATTGGAACTGTGCTATTCAGCCTTCAACCTGATTCCTTCAGGATTAGGCTGCTCCGAGCAGCCTTTGGCCTGGCTCCTTTGAGATTAGATTGTTCCCTTAGAACTGGCTGGTAGTAGTCCTGCAGGCTGTTTGAGCCTGTTTAAGCTGTTTAGGCTGTTTGAAAATTACTATTTTACTCTAAAGAAAAACCTCTGAGAAATGGGATCCCAATTATCTAAATACTTGAGGGCACCCTTACCTACAGGGACCCTGGCTGATTTTATGTTTAAAAACTGCAGTCCTGGAATTCCCTGGTGGCACAGTGGTTGAGAGTCCGCCTGCCGATGCAGGGGACACGGGTTCGTGCCCCGGTCTGAGAAGGTTCCCACATGCCGCGGAGCGGCTGGGCCCGTGAGCCATGGCCACTGAGCCTGCGCGTCCAGAGCCTGTGCTCCGCAACGGGAGAGGCCACAACAGTGAGAGGCCCGCGTACCGCAAAAAAAAAAAAAAAAAAAAACAAAAAAACCGCACTCCTTCCTCATGTACATTTCTAAGTAAATGGACCAACCTAACCAAAGGCAATTTAGAACATGAATGGTCATTATGGAGAACTATTGAAATTCCAAACTTACTTTTCTTAAGACCAAATTGACAACCACACCTGTAAAATTTCCAAAACTGAATGGAATGCCTATTTCAATTATTTTGAGGCTTCCAAACATTATCAGGAGCCTAAAATTGCATCTCTGCAAAATAAGATTTTAAGATCCTCTGAGGCAAACAAAGAAAGATAGAATGGCTGCAAAAGCCTCATGTTCCTCTTCCCTGGCTTTTGCATCACAGATACTGCTTCCAGTGTCATCTTATTCCTTTCCCCTGGCTCTGCCTCCAGTGCCATCCTCCTTCTTCCCTTTTATGCCACCTATCCCTCCTCTGTAACCCTCAGTTCCCCCATACTAATTCTCTCACCAAACTTGCCCTTTTCTCTGAAACTCTCCCCACTGCCATTTCCTCTGAACTTACCAGAACCTGTCTCTCTAAAATTAAGCCTTGTGAGGATCCAGAGACTAAACTCTTAATTTTTTTATATCCCCTGGACTAAAGTGGAACTGCAAAGCTATAGTCAAAGATTTTCCCAAAGGAACTGAAATCCTTACAGATATGCTGAGGAATTTAATATAGTCATTCAGACTTATCAACTCTGACTTAAATCAGCTAGTTCATATGCTTGTCAGTGAAGGCCAGGCCCAGCTTTGGATGAAAATCACCAACTGGGGAAATCCTGAAAGGTCTCTAGAATTACAACTGGGAGACCAGCCTATTTACCAATCAAGCTCAGGCAATCGCTAAGTGACTTTATAGAGCAATTCATAGTGCTTTTCCAAAGCCTGTTGATTGGAACAAAATTCAGGCTTGCACACAAAAACCTAATGAACCTGTTTATGACTATTATGATCAACTTCAGACTGTGTTTAAGGAAAATTCTAATCTTCCCTCAGATGTTGTTCTTCCTGGGTAGCTTTCAACTCTATTTTTATTAGTGGGCTGAACCAGGGTTTTTCTCTTCTAGTAAAAACGACCAGGATGGAATGGGAAACTTTGTCCACTCCAGATTTAGTTAATCTGGCAAACCAGCTCTCTTACACTCTAGATGAGTCACATAAAAGGAAAACTGCTAAAATTCTTGATCTTCAACTCCAGCAAATGGAGGCCCCTAAACAAAACCAAAACCCTCCTAGTTTCTGCTATTATTGCAAAGAGCCAGGATATCAGAAAAGAGATTGTTACCAATTTAAGCACTTCAGGTGCCTTCAGCCTTCTAACTTGTCTATCCAACATCCTCCCAATTCTCAATGACAGGATTCAAAGGAACTATAAGGGCTATTCCCAATCCCTCCCTCTTAATTATCTTGAAGAACATTTCTCCAGATTAAGGATAAATCTTTTCCAGCCCTGACACCAGAGCCACACTCTTGATGCTCAACCCCACTACAATAAAATGGTTTCTACCTTGGAGCACTAAGACAGTTCAAATAGTAGGGATCCCTAATGAACCTCAAGAGGTTCCTGTCTCTGAACCTATTCTCTTTTGTTTAGGCCCTTTGAGAGATACACACCCTTTTCTCCTTAGTTCCTCCACCCCTATCCATTTATTTCACTGAGTCTTCTTAGAGAAGGACAGCGTCATGCCAGAATTTTTCTCTCCCAAAAGGAAGAAATAATTCTACAATTTGACAGTAGTCATCAAAGCAGTCAATCAGGTGAATTAAATGACCCTTTGACATCTTTTGTTTGCTCTGTCTCTGATGGTACTACAGCTGATTCTGGAAATATTGATCATTTGTCCCTATTGGATCAGCTACTACCCTCCTTGTGGGCAAAATCTCCAACTGATATTGGTAATTCACAGTGTACATCCCATCAAGATCCAAATACCCCCCCAAACTTCTCCCCAGAATTAATCAGCACCCTGTAAGTAAAGAAGGCGTTCAAGGTAAAAAGCCCTTAATAGAAGATAACAAGGCTCAAGGCCTCATTATCCCTTGTACTAATCCCTGTAGTCCTCTGATTTTACCAGCAAGAAAACCTAAGGGCTGAGGGTGGAAGTTTGTCCAGGACCTCTGAGCAATAAACAAGACTGTTATCCTTCAACACCCTGTTATTCTGGACTTTCACATGCTACTAACATCTGTTTCCAACAGAAGCAAACTCTTTACTATGATTGATTTATGTAGCGCATTCTAACCAATACCTTTTTGCCTTCATTTGGGAAGAGAAACAATTCACCTGCACAGTAATGCCTCAGGGTTTTACTGAGAGTCCTTATTTCTCACAAATCCTGAAGGCTGATCTGGATGGTATAAAGTTCCTTTGGGGTTCTACTTTGTTGCAGTATGTGGATGATTTGCTTCTTTGCCCTCCTTCTCAAGCCTTCTCATAGGAAAACAGCATCCACTTGCTAAAGCTTTTACCCTTAAAGTGACATAAGGTTGCCAAGGAAAAAATTGCAGTTTTCCCAAACCCAGGTTCGATATTTAGGGCATCTGATACCAGAAAAAGGGCTATACCTGGATCCAGAAGGCTTCATGATGTCCTGAGTTTCTGAAAATCCAAAACTAAGCGCCAACTATAAGGTTCTCTCGGGCTAGGTGGATATTGCTGAAACTGGATTCCAGATTTCTCTCTTACAGCCAAATCTCTGTATATTTTACTAAAGAGCAACCCCAACACAATTTTATGGGAAGAACCAGACAAAATAGCCTTTAAGGCCTTAAAGGAGAGTTTGATGAACCCACATACCCTTGGGCATCCAATGATCAGATTCCCTTTTCCATGTTTATGTATGAAAAGGAAGGTAATGCCTTTGGGGTACTCACCCAAAAACATGGGGACCACCATTGATCCACAGGGTATTATAGCCAGCAACTGGACCCTGTGGCACAGGGACACCCCCACCCCACACCTTGCCTTAGAGCCATTACTGCCACTGCCTTTTTGGTTAAGGCTATCAAAAAGATCGTGGTGGGATCCCTTTTAACCATTTTTGTACCTCATGCGGTAGAAGCCCTTCTGAATTCTCATCACACTCAACATTTCTCAGCCACCTCAACTCCTAAGAAGTCCTTTTGTTAACTTCCTCACATAACTCTTTTAGGTTGTAATAACATTAACCCTGTGACTCCTCTCTCCTCCATCATCAACGAAGTCCCTCACAACTGCTTAACACTTATGGATCACCTCCTGATACCTCGTGATGATCTGCAGGAAAATCATTTGGGTAATGTTGACTTCTCATGGTTTGCTGATGGTTCTTTTTTAAAAGGTGATCATAGTAAATATTGTGCTGGGGATGCTATCAGAACTCCTTTTTATGTTGTTGAGGCAGCATCTTTACCTATGGCTACTTCAGCCCAACAGGGCTGTACTTCAGCCAAGTACAAAACTGCCAATATTTATACTGATAGTAGACATGCTTTTGGAAAAGCTCATGATTTTGGAATATTGTGGAAGCAACATGGCTTCCTAACTTCCAGTGGAAATAAAATTTTAAATGGCCCCTATGTTCAGGAATTATTGAATGTAATACTTTTACCTGCCACTTAAGCTATTATTAAAATTCCAGAAAATTCTAAACTTGACTCCCTGGAAGCTAAGGGAAATTACCTTGCTGACAGTTCCACAGGGAATGCTGCCCTTAAAGGAACCAAAAGCAGTCAAACTTCTGTCACGGTCCAAAGGGATATTTCCCCAAATGATAACTTAGAAAAACTGGCTGGAGAAGCCCAATAATTGGCCTCAGAAAAGGAAACACAAGATTGGAAATTCAACAACTCTTGGTTTGATAAAAAGCGAAAGCTTTGGTTCAGATCAAATAACAATTCAGTCTTACTGAAGACTCTAATATTCCTACTCCTAATCATTGTATATGCATTAAACCATTGGTCTACTGACAAAATTACAACTTTCATGAACCAATATTCTCGGGAAACATTAACAAAGCTGAAAAAAATGCCTACCTCATTTGTCCCACTGGTCCAAAGTACAACCCAGGGAAGCCTATTCTTACTGCTCCCAAGTATTTTAAACTGCCTTATAGACCATTCAAGGTCTAGCAATTGGATTTCATACAACTTCCTCCATCTCAGGGATGTAAATAAATACGTTTTGGTCATGGCCTGAATGTTTTCACACTGGACTGAAGCCTTCCCTTGCAGAGAGGCTACTGCCTCTTCTGTGGCTAAAGTCCTTTTGGAAAATATTATACCTACCTGGGAAAATCCTCTCAAACTTCATAATGATCAAGGGACCCATTTCACTGGTCAGGTATTTTTGACGTCTGTGCTGTTTGGCCAGTTTTACAACAGTTTCACTGCACTTAGCACCTTCAATCCTCTGGTTTATTCAAATGCAGTAACGGCATTATTAAAACTCAATTGGCAAAATTTGTATGGGCCCTCCAAATACGTTGGCCAAAAGCACTGCCATTGATCCTTCTAAATCTTATATCCATCCCTTTTGGAACTCAAACGCTCACCCTTTGAGATAGTCACAGGTCACTCAATGCACTTGGTTCCTACCTCTTTTGCCCCACAACTGACAAAATGAGAAATACTCCAATATTGCAAAGGCCTAATCGCTTCTATTAAAAATAACCATGTTTGGGCTTCCCTGGTGGCGCAGTGGTTGAGAGTCCGCCTGCCAGTGCAGGGGATACGGGTTCGTGCCCCGGTCCGGGAGGATCCCACATGCCGCAGAGCAGCTGGGCCCGTGAGCCATGGCCGCTGAGCCTGCGCGTCTGGAGCCTGTGCTCCGCAGTGAGAGAGGCCACGGCAGTGAGAGGCCCGCGTACCGCAAAAAATAAATAAATTTAAAAAATAACCATGTTTTAGTAGAGCAATGTTTTCACAGTGCGCTCTCAGGAGACAAAGACCTTAAGCACCCTCGCAGCCTGGAGATTTCATCTACTGGAAAAGACACCTCCAGGACTTCCCTGGTGGCGCAGTGGTTAAGAATCTGCCTGCCAATGCAGGGGACATGGGTTCGAGCCCTGTTCCGGGAAGATCCCACATGCTGTGGAGCAACTAAGCCTGTGAGCCACAACCACTGAGCCCGCGTGCTGCAACTACTGAAGCCTGCACGCCTAAAGCCCATGCTCTGCAACAAGAGAAGCCACTGCAATGAGAGGCCCGCGCACCACAATGAAGAGTAGCCCCCGCTCACCGCAACTAGAGAAAGCCCGCACGCAGCTACAAAGACCCAACACAGCCAAAAATAAATAAAATAAATATTAAAAAAATTTATAAAAAGGACACCTCCAGAAGGACTCTCTTTAACGTCACTGTAAAGGCCCCTATCAGGTACTGCTAACCAACCCTTGTGCCATCAAACTCCAGGGAACAGACTCTTTGATTCACATGACACATGTAAAGAAAGCACCGCACCCTGAGTGGACCTGCACATCATCTGGTGACCTGAAAGTAAATAGTTCCCAGAACTGAAGCAGACAACATCTGATGAGACAACTTTCCAAAGATATCTAGGACAGGCTTGTCAGAAGTTTGTCTGCCAATCCTTTGATGATGATACAACATGTCATATGATCTCCAATGTCTATGATCTTGATGATATATGGACTTTAGATAAAAAGTGCCTCAGAGTTGTCCCTCCTGCCCTTCCTTGTTACTCAAATGTGATCTCAATAAGTTTCCAGTATGTGCACTTTCCCTGCATTGTGGGACACTACACCCAGGAAAGGTCCCTTCTGGCACTGAGGGACAAAAAGCCACTGAAACCAGAAAACCTGACTCTTAACCAGTGATGCTTTCAGAGAATGATCATGATCAAAAGGAGGAAATGTAAAAATTAATAAACAAAAACCACAATTAAAATAGTCAAGAGGCTAGAAGGGAGAGGTCTCACACCCTATGACAACAGCAGAGACCAACAGGAAGACTTCCTTTTCTTGCCTGGCAAGAGTTCAGCCAATGAGATTGTCACAACTCAGCCAATGAAAAGCCACTATACTTCAAACTCTCAATTCCTTGAATGGACTTTTTGTTTAGTATAGCCCACCCAACTTCCTTTTCTCCTCCTTGCTGTGAGGGGTACTTATGTTTGGCTTGTCATGGTTGCAGACCCCAAATTGTAATTCTCTGTTGATCCCGAATAAACCCATTTTTGCTGGAGAAATAACCAGCAGTCTATGTGATTTAGGTCAACACTTAATAAAAGGGGAAAATGTGTACAGGGTATATGGGAACTCTCTGTACTATCTTTGTAATTTTTCTAAAACTGTATATCTAAAACTGTTCTAAAAAATAAAGTTTTTTTTAAAGTTGACTTTAAAAAAAAAGAAGTACAATATAGTCTGTCCAGAAAAGATGGAAAGGCCCAGAGCTGAGGCAGTTTCTCTGGTCTCTGAAATCTCACTCACACAGCCTGTGAGTCCCTTAACTTAATACACAGACTCTGAAACCAGACTGCCTGGGTTTGAATTCTGGGCTTTACCACTAACTAGCTGGGTAAACTTGGGCAAATTACTCAACCTCTTTGTGAACCTCACCTCTCTCTTTTTTTAAAAATTTAATTTATTTTTTATATAGCAGGTTCTTATTAGTTATCTATTTTATACATATTAGTGTATATATATCAATTCCAATCTCCCAATTCATCCCACCCCCACCCCACTTTCCCCTCTTGGTGTCAATACGTTTGTTCTCTACATCTGTGTCTCTATTTCTGCCTTGCAAACTGGTTCATCTGTACCATTTTTCTAGATTCCACATATATGCATTAATATACTGAACCTCATCTCTTTTTTTTTTTTTTTTTTTGCACTATGCGGGCCTCTCACTGTTGTGGCCTCTCCCGTTGCGGAGCACAGGCTCCGGATGCACAGGCCCAGCGGCCATGGCTCACGGGCCCAGCCGCTCCGCGGCATGTGGGATCCTCCCGGACCGGGGCACGAACCCGCATCCCCTGCATCGGCAGGCGGACTCTCAACCACTGCGCCACCAGGGAAGCCCCCTCATCTCTTAAAAAGAATGATAGCCCCTATTTTTTGTTATAATAAGGATTAAGTGAGTTTAATATGTATAAAGTGCTAAAAAGAGTGCTGGCACATAGTAAGTTCTATATAAATACTTTGTAAACTTAAAAAAACCATGATGACCAGAAGTTCATTTAGTGGGCTTCCCTGGTGGCACAGTGGTTAAGAATCTGCCTGCCAATGCAGGGGACACGGGTTCGAGCCCTGGTCCGGGAAGATCCCACATGCCACAGAGCAACTAAGCCCGTGTGCCCCAGCTACTGAGCCTGCACTCTAGAGTCTGTGAGCCACAACTACTTAAGTCCGCGCACCTACAGCCCGTGCTCCGCAACAAGAGAAGCCACCGCAATGAGAAGCCCACGCATCACAACTAGAGAAAGCCTGCGCGGAGCAGTGAAGACCCAACACAGCCAAAAAAAAAAAAGTTCATTTAGTAATTAGCTTTAATCAGACAAGGTAGGGAGATGTGGGGGTTTGGCTGCTATGAACTAGGCAGTGATTACCATGGATATGCCAGAACCTTGACAGCCACTGTTAGGACGTGGACCTACTCTTCATAAGGGGGCAACTAAGCTGTGTTACTCTGGCAAGAAGGCTAGAAAGCTCAATACACCTTCCTATTACTCTACCCATCCTATTTCTTTCACCCAAAAAGAACCAACTTCTAATCAGATACATAATTAACCACCCCAAGGTAAGCAAGATGTATCATTATCTACATTCTGTAGATAAGAAATCTGAAAATGGTAGGTTTAATTTTATTTTTTTTACATCTTTATTGGAGTATAATTGCTTTACAATGGTGTGTTAGTTTCTGCTTTATAACAAAGTGAATCAGCTATACAAATACATATATCCCCATATCTCCTCCCTCTTGAATCTCCCTCCCACCCTACAAAGCACCGAGCTGATCTCCCTGTGCTATGTGGCTGCTTCCCACTAGCTATCTATTTTACGTTTGGTAGTGTATATATGTCCATGCCACTCTCTCACTTCGTCCCAGCTTACCCTTCCCCCTCCCCGTGTCCTCAAGTCCATTCTCTATGTCTGCATCTTTATTCCTGTCCTGCCCCTACGTTCTTCAGAAACTTTTTTTTAAGATTCCATATATTTGTGTCAGCATACGGTATTTGTTTTTCTCTTTCTGACTTACTTCACTCTGTATGACAGACTCTAGGTCCATCCACCTCACTACAAATGACTCAATTTCATTTCTTTTTATGGCTAATATTGCATTGTATATATGTGCCACATCTTTATCCATTCATCTGTCGATGGACACTTAGGTTGCTTACATGTCCTGGCTAAATAGAGCTGCAATAAACATTGTGGTACATGATCCTTCTTTAAGATATGTTCTTAATGAAGAATTTGTGTGATGCCAGTTTGACCTTTTTTAGTGGTACTAACAAATACAGACTGCCTGAGATCAAGTTAGGAAGCTCTGCTAATTATCAGGAAGTAGACATGAAGCTGCTACTTCTTGTCTCAAAGGGAGATGGCTATCATGGAACCCAGACAATCAGACTCTGGTGTTTCAGGCTCCAGGTCTTATCAGTTTCATGAGCAAAGCTGGAGTAAGGCTGGTTTTGATCACAGGCCACATATAAGGTTTCCCTTTCATCTGGCATAAGCCAGAGCTATTCTCCAGGAGGTCCTTATGGGAATCCAAATAATTTTCTAGGGAATGAACTATGCTCTAAAACATGCTATGAAATGTGAGTCCCTATTTGGGGATGGCTATTCTCTAAAACAGTGGGTGACTCTGCAGAACCCTGCTAAGTTATTCATTGATAAGCTGGCACATACACTGTGCTCATCAGATAGCTAAGAAAAGCCCATCTGAGTATCAGCCTAAGTCCTTTGTTAACCCAACCAGAGCTTCCCCCAGCTCTGGGCCCCAACGTAATTAGTCATTAGGAAAATATAAAGCAAAACCACAATTAGATACCACTTCACATCCACTAGTATGGCTATAAAAAATACAGTGAGAGTTGGCGAGGATGTGGAGAAATTTGAACCATCCTGCCTTGCTGGTAGGAATGTAAAATGTAGAAACAATCTGACACTTCCTAAAAAGGTTAAACATAGAGTTATCATATGACCGAGCAATTACACTCCTAGGTATATACCCAAGAGAACTGAAAACATATGTCCTCACAAAACTTGTACACACATGTATATAGCAGGATTATTCATAAGAGTCAAAAAGTAAATACAATCCAAATGTCCATCAACTGATGAATGGATAAACAAAAGGTGGTATATCCATACAATGGAATATTATTCAGCCATAAAAAGTAATGAAATACTAATACATGCTAAAACACGGATTAGCTGTAAAGTGACTGTGTAAATTACCCTTTCTACTTAGGCAATCACTTCCAAATACGGCTGTACTTTGATATCACCTGGGGAGCTTATGCTGCTCCCTGAGAATCTTTGAGAGTAGGGTACCTGGACTGATGTTTGAAATCAGTTAGAGTAGATGATCTCTAAAATCCCTTATAGCACTAGGAATCGTATGAAATCTACGATAGTGGGTCACCAACACCCACATTTTGGAAGCACAGGCAGTAAGAGAACCAAGCCCAATGAACTGTTGTTCATTAGAACAGGTCTTCCAATTGAACTCTAAGCTGGTTCTTCTCCAAGGCATCTCTCCACCCCACCCGCACCCCCAAGGTTGCATGAAGATATTCATAACAGGAATGAACTATGGCTGAAGGGATAGGTCACACCTGATGCCATCATGCCTATGTGGGTTGCTTTAATAAGAAATCACCCCATTTTGCCACTAGAGTTGACGATAACCAGTCCCTCCCTCTATGACATAGACAAGGTTGGATAGAATGAAGTAATGGACTTCTGACAGTCCCAGGCTTCCTGTTTATCAGTACCTGTGTACTCATAAGCTGATTTAGGTTCAGAGTTAATAATGGGGCTGATTTCTTGTTTACTTGTTTCCCTTAATATTAAAGAACTAAGCTGAATCATGTTCCGGATACTGACCTCCTGCTGGCCTCGTGTAAACGCAACTGAAGAGACACGAAGGTAATACTGTAATTATTTCTCTAGACCTGTTCCACCATTTCCTCCAATGTACCTGCCCACAGTCCCTCAAAGAACAAATCTTTATGATATATATTATTAGGGGAAGTGACTAAGTAGTGTCTACAAGATTAAGGGCAGGGTTGGGGGAGGATGGCCAATTCTACAAGGCAAGTGAATCAGGGAAGAAAAGCATCCTTGGAGGCTTTGGGCAGGGGTCCCCACACCACCTTCTACCACCTGGCTGTGCCTTTTATGACTGCATTGGGACCACTGCAGGCAGAGCCCCAAACACCAAGGAAGAGTATAATTCTTTCTTTAGCCTAAGAACTAACAGTACTTTTAAAGCTTTGGCTCATTTTCCATTTCTAGGAATGTGACCATCATTATCATTGGACTGGACAACTCAGGCAAAACTGTTCTTGTGAAGGCATTCCAGAGACGTAAGGAATTGAGAGTATTAGATCCTGGTTTAGGTCTCCCATGGGTCCCAGCGACCAATGAAACAATCATTCCTTCCTAGCCTTACTTCATGACCCTTGAGTTTCCTCTTTTAAGGTAAACACTTACACACACACACACACACACACACACACACACACACACTCTCTCTCTCTCTCTCTCTCTCTCTCTCTCTCTCTCTCTCTCTCTC